>NC_091380.1:7277674-7382674 GCF_038502225.1 Cherax quadricarinatus | reverse complement strand
CCCTCAACTTGTTGATATTTCATGCCATTTTCAACGTAATTCTACTTTGTCTTGGGAATTAATCTGCTAGAATGGTTTTGATCAGTTTTTCTAGTATTGCATTTTCTCACACCAACCATCTCCCACTGAAGTAGGGTGACCCAAGAGAAAGGAGTGCATTCTCCATCATTCATTCAGTTGCTGTCTTGCCAGAAGTGTGCGAAGACTGCACTGATCCTTTAGAGTGCAGGCTCTTTACCTTATGCCTCCAAGACTCAAGGCTAGCTAACTGGTTTTCCCTGAATCCCTTCATAGATGTTAACCTTGCTCACACTCCAACAGCACATCAAGCCATAAAAACCACCTGTCTTCACTCACATCCTACGTGCTGACACAAGTCTGTTGGACGTTTAAACCCATAGCACTCAAAACCTTCTTAACCCCCCCCCCCCTCCTCCAACCCTTTCTAGGATTACCCTTTCTCCTCTTCCTTTCCAACCTAGCTTTATATTCCCTCTTAGTCATCTTATTTTGCTCCTTCCTCTCAAAATGCCCATACTACCTCAATAACCCCTCTTTGGCTTTGAGTTGTACACAAACAACCTGCATATAGGAAATTGAAATGTATGACGTTTTAGTCCAATTTTGACCATTAACTAATAGCATTGCATAACTGGCCCACGTTAATGGCCCACGTTGGACTGAAATGTCACAAGTTTGTCTCCTATGGTCAGGTTATATTTGTATTGTTCCAGTCATAGTATTGTGCCCTTTTATTCCTTCCAGGTTATACTGTGGTAACCCCACTACTTTTAATCTCCATGCTCTGAATTCTCTGCATAATACGCACACTACACATTGTCTTCATACATGACTTCTCCACTTCTCCCATCTCCTTGCTGCAGCATATGAGGTCCTTGCTTCTCAGTGATAGACACAGTGATCCATATATTTCTCTAGTTCACCTTGTCTAGCATTGACTTACCTGCCAACATGTCCACTCCCAAATATCTGAATTCTTTTACTCCCTTCATGCTTCTTCTAATATATCCCCTATCCACTTCATCAAATGTCTTTTCTAAATCCATATACATGTGACAAGTGGTTCCTCACTTGTGTGCTTCAGTGTAAAAACTTGGTCTATACATCCCCTATCCTCATTGTTCCTTTTCAGTCTTGCTCTCTGTCTTACTCCTAATTCTTTCGATAATAATTTTACTGTATCTTCACCCAGCATACTTAAGACTTTTTTTTTTTTTTTTTTTTTTGGTTTCAAGGTACCAGCCACATCCCACCAAGGCAGGGTGACCTAAAAAGCAAAAAGTTTTTCTTTTTACATTTAGTAATTTATACCGAAAGGGTTACTAGCCCCTTGCTCCCAACATATTAGTCATGGCTTATGGAACAAGACTTCTTGTTCCCCTTTCCCAGTCTTTAGCTACATTCCCTTTTCTTTTCAGACATATATTACACCAGCCACCCCAATGGTATATCACTACATCCTTGTCTTAAACCTTTCAATCCTACTTGTTTTCTCCCCTTTGTTAACTTTTCCCACACTCCCATCTGGCTCTTCCTTACTCCTTTAAGATGTTATTCCTCCCTGCACATGTTTTATATTTTTTAGCCACTCTGCCCTGAGTGAATTTCTCTATGCTAATGTTTGACACTTCCAGCTTTTGTGATTGTCTGTGATTGATGCTTCATGTTTTATTTTTTCTGTTGATTGATGTTGGATACTTGTTTCCATCTCTGAAGCTCAGTGATGCAGTGTAGTTTTTTCTGTTGGTTGATGTTGGAAACTTGCTTCCATCTCTGAAGCTCAGTGATGCAGTGTAATTATCATATTCTTGGACTTGGTTCCATAGATTTTAGTCTCTTGCAGAATGGGGAGACTGTTTAAGCTGAGAGATATGCTTCGTTAGTCAGTGAGAACGACAGGTTGTAGACTCAGCTGTGTGGTAGCAGATGCTGCTGTGTATGTTGACATGGGTGTCAAGAAGAGAGCAATTTCTCCTATATAATACCCTTGTAGCTGATACACTTGTTAAATATGTAACCTTTGCTCTGTTTCCATCAGTACCAGTTTGTACAAGAACTGTTATAAAGATAGTAATAAACGATTAAAAAGAGTTAGCTCTACCCGAGAAAATTATGCAGTATTCGTTTAACATCCACTGATAACGTTGAATGTAGCAAATTTAAATCAGTTTTACGTGTATGTGTAAATGCTTTCTATGTATACTTCATTATTAAGTATTCTAGTTTTCTTTTGCTTTTCAACGGTTTTTACAGAATGTCTCCACTCTTGCATGGCCTATAATCCTTCCTGGAGCAGAATCCCTTAAATCGCTCTTAGACGTGAACATCCAGCCATCAACTCTCCATTTGCCACTGTTACATTCTCTCCCATCTGCTTGAAAAATGTTTGTTTCCCAGTGTGTTGTATATTGATGTAGCCTAATTGTACACTCTTTGTATAGATGCGAAGTCGGTTAAGTGCGCCTTCACCAGTTCGTATATCTATGGGAGGTGCTTCTGGGTTACCACAACCAACAGAAATACCAAGAGTTAAAGGTACAGGTATCCCACGGCCAGGCTCGCGTCTCCAGCCTCCTAAAACAAGGTCAGTCGAGTTTAATGCTGGCTTTTATAAGCCAGATGATTCAATATTTTGTTCTGTCCATTATAATACTTATCTGACAAAAAAATAGTTTGAGTGTGTAACCACAAAAATTAAATTACTTTTTTCAAAATTCGTAAAACATGTACGGTTGTGCAACGTTTTGGAAATCCTCATTGTGTGAAATCTTTCACCAGCTGGTGCCTCTTCAGTTCAATACAGTGAACAACACTGGATGTGTTCAGTCCTTCAATATTGATTGACTGGGCACATCGACTCCAGGGTGAAGGACTGATTACTTCAAACTCCTCATCTTCCCCCATTCTTCTCTGTATTGGACTGAAGAAGTCACTGACTAGTGAAACATTTCCATAATAAAGATTCCCAAATGTTGCAAGATTCTCATTCTTCAACTTGTGGATTTTTTTTTTTTTTTTTTCTCCAACAAGTCGGCCGTCTCCCACCGAGGCAGGGTGACCCAAAAAAGAAAGAAAATCCCCGAAAAGAAAATACTTTCATCATCATTCAACACTTTCACCACACTCGCACATTATCACTGTTTTTGCAGAGGTGCTCAGAATACAACAGTTTAGAAGCATACACATATGAAGATACACAACATATCCCTCCAAACTGCCAATATCCCAAACCCCTCCTTTAAAGTGCAGGCATTGTACTTCCCATTTCCAGGACTCAAGTCCGACTATATGAAAATAACCGGTTTCCCTGAATCCCTTCACTAAATATTACCCTGCTCACACTCCAACAGATCGTCAGGTCCCAAGTACCATTCGTCTCCATTCACTCCTATCTAACACGCTCACGCACGCTTGCTGGAAGTCCAAGCTCCTTGCCCACAAAACCTCCTTTACCCCCTCTCTCCAACCCTTTCGAGGACGACCCCTACCCCGCCTTCCTTCCCCTATAGATTTATATGCTTTCCATGTCATTCTACTTTGATCCATTCTCTCTAAATGACCAAACCACCTCAACAACCCCTCTTCTGCCCTCTGACTAATACTTTTATTAACTCCACACCTTTTCCTAATTTCCACACTCCGAATTTTCTGCATAATATTTACACCACACATTGCCCTTAAACAGGACATCTCCACTGCCTCCAACCGTCTCCTCGCTGCTGCATTTACCACCCAAGCTTCACACCCATATAAGAGTGTTGGTACTACTATACTTTCATACATTCCCTTCTTTGCCTCCATAGATAACGTTTTTTAACTCCACATATACCTCAACGCACCACTCACCTTTTTACCCTCATCAATTCTATGATTAACCTCATCCTTCATAAATCCATCCGCCGACACGTCAACTCCCAAGTATCTGAAAACATTCACTTCTTCCATACTCCTCCTCCCCAATTTGATATCCAATTTTTCTTTATCTAAATCATTTGACACCCTCATCACCTTACTCTTTTCTATGTTCACTTTCAACTTTCTACCTTTACACACATTCCCAAACTCATCCACTAACCTTTGCAATTTTTCTTTAGAATCTCCCATAAGCACAGTATCATCAGCAAAAAGTAACTGTGTCAATTCCCATTTTGAATTTGATTCCCAAAAATTTAATCCCACCCCTCTCCCGGACACCCTAGCATTTACTTCCTTTACAACCCCATCTATAAATATATTAAACAACCATGGTGACATTACACATCCCTATCTAAGACCTACTTTTACCGGGAAGTAGTCTCCCTCTCTTCTACACACCCTAACCTGAGCCTCACTATCCTCATAAAAACTCTTTACAGCATTTAATAACTTACCACCTATTCCATATACTTGCAACATCTGCCACATTGCTCCTCTATCCACTCTATCATATGCCTTTTCTAAATCCATAAATTCACTAAAAACTTCCCTACCTTTATCTAAATACTGTTCACATATATGCTTTAATGTAAACACTTGATCTACACATCCCCTACCCACTCTGAAACCTCCTTGCTCATCCGCAATCCTACATTCTGTCTTACCTCTAATTCTTTCAATTATAACCCTACCGTACACTTTTCCTGGTATACTCAGTAAACTTATTCCTCTATAATTTTTACAGTCACAGACACGCACATGCATATATATATATACATACATCTAGGTTTTTCTCCTTTTTCTAAATAGCTCTTGTTCTTTTTTATTTCTTCTATTGTCCATGGGGAAGTGGAAAAGAATCTTTCCTCCGTAAGCCATGCGTGTCGTATGAGGCGACTAAAATGCCGGGAGCAATGGGCTAGTAACCCCTTCTCCTGTATACAATTACTAAAAAAGAGAAGAAGAAAAACTTTATAAAACTGGGTTGCTTAAATGTGCGTGGATGTAGTGCGGATGACAAGAAACAGATGATTGCTGATGTTATGAATGAAAAGAAGTTGGATGTCCTGGCCCTAAGCGAAACAAAGCTGAAGGGGGTAGGAGAGTTTCAGTGGGGGGAAATAAATGGGATTAAATCTGGAGTATCTGAGAGAGTTAGAGCAAAGGAAGGGGTAGCAGTAATGTTAAATGATCAGTTATGGAAGGAGAAAAGAGAATATGAATGTGTAAATTCAAGAATTATGTGGATTAAAGTAAAGGTTGGATGAGAGAAGTGGGTCATAATAAGCGTGTATGCACCTGGAGAAGAGAGGAATGCAGAGGAGAGAGAGAGATTTTGGGAGATGTTAAGTGAATGTATAGGAGCCTTTGAACCAAGTGAGAGAGTAATTGTGGTAGGGGACTTGAATGCTAAAGTAGGAGAAACTTTTAGAGAGGGTGTGGTAGGTAAGTTTGGGGTGCCAGGTGTAAATGATAATGGGAGCCCTTTGATTGAACTTTGTATAGAAAGGGGTTTAGTTATAGGTAATACATATTTTAAGAAAAAGAGGATAAATAAGTATACACGATATGATGTAGGGCGAAATGACAGTAGTTTGTTGGATTATGTATTGGTAGATAAAAGACTGTTGAGTAGACTTCAGGATGTACATGTTTATAGAGGGGCCACAGATATATCAGATCACTTTCTAGTTGTAGCTACACTGAGAGTAAAAGGTAGATGGGATACAAGGAGAATAGAAGCATCAGGGAAGAGAGAGGTGAAGGTTTATAAACTAAAAGAGGAGGCAGTTAGGGTAAGATATAAACAGCTATTGGAGGATAGATGGGCTAATGAGAGCATAGGCAATGGGGTCGAAGAGGTATGGGGTAGGTTTAAAAATGTAGTGTTAGAGTGTTCAGCAGAAGTTTGTGGTTACAGGAAAGTGGGTGCAGGAGGGAAGAGGAGCGATTGGTGGAATGATGATGTAAAGAGAGTAGTAAGGGAGAAAAAGTTAGCATATGAGAAGTTTTTACAAAGTAGAAGTGATGCAAGGAGGGAAGAGTATATGGAGAAAAAGAGAGAAGTTAAGAGAGTGGTGAAGCAATGTAAAAAGAGAGCAAATGAGAGAGTGGGTGAGATGTTATCAACAAATTTTGTTGAAAATAAGAAAAAGTTTTGGAGTGAGATTAACAAGTTAAGAAAGCCTAGAGAACAAATGGATTTGTCAGTTAAAAATAGGAGAGGAGAGTTATTAAATGGAGAGTTAGAGGTATTGGGAAGATGGAAGGAATATTTTGAGGAATTGTTAAATGTTGATGAAGATAGGGAAGCTGTGATTTCGTGTATAGGGCAAGGAGGAATAACATCTTGTAGGAGTGAGGAAGAGCCAGTTGTGAGTGTGGGGGAAGTTCGTGAGGCAGTAGGTAAAATGAAAGGGGGTAAGGCAGCCGGGATTGATGGGATAAAGATAGAAATGTTAAAAGCAGGTGGGGATATAGTTTTGGAGTGGTTGGTGCAATTATTTAATAAATGTATGGAAGAAGGTAAGGTACCTAGGGATTGGCAGAGAGCATGCATAGTTCCTTTGTATAAAGGCAAAGGGGATAAAAGAGAGTGCAAAAATTATAGGGGGATAAGTCTGTTGAGTGTACCTGGTAAAGTGTATGGTAGAGTTATAATTGAAAGAATTAAGAGTAAGACGGAGAATAGGATAGCAGATGAACAAGGAGGCTTTAGGAAAGGTAGGGGGTGTGTGGACCAGGTGTTTACAGTGAAACATATAAGTGAACAGTATTTAGATAAGGCTAAAGAGGTCTTTGTGGCATTTATGGATTTGGAAAAGGCGTATGACAGGGTGGATAGGGGGGCAATGTGGCAGATGTTGCAAGTGTATGGTGTAGGAGGTAGGTTACTGAAAGCAGTGAAGAGTTTTTACGAGGATAGTGAGGCTCAAGTTAGAGTATGTAGGAAAGAGGGAAATTTTTTCCCAGTAAAAGTAGGCCTTAGACAAGGATGTGTGATGTCACCGTGGTTGTTTAATATATTTATAGATGGGGTTGTAAGAGAAGTAAATGCGAGGGTCTTGGCAAGAGGCGTGGAGTTAAAAGATAAAGAATCACACACAAAGTGGGAGTTGTCACAGCTGCTCTTTGCTGATGACACTGTGCTCTTGGGAGATTCTGAAGAGAAGTTGCAGAGATTGGTGGATGAATTTGGTAGGGTGTGCAAAAGAAGAAAATTAAAGGTGAATACAGGAAAGAGTAAGGTTATGAGGATAACAAAAAGATTAGGTGATGAAAGATTGAATATCAGATTGGAGGGAGAGAGTATGGAGGAGGTGAACGTATTCAGATATTTGGGAGTGGACGTGTCAGCAGATGGGTCTATGAAAGATGAGGTGAATCATAGAATTGATGAGGGAAAAAGAGTGAGTGGTGCACTTAGGAGTCTGTGGAGA
This sequence comes from Cherax quadricarinatus, assembly GCF_038502225.1. Lineage (NCBI taxonomy): Eukaryota > Metazoa > Arthropoda > Malacostraca > Decapoda > Parastacidae > Cherax > Cherax quadricarinatus. Next base: position 7,375,298 of record NC_091380.1, on the reverse strand, counting down.
CAAAGAACTTTGTCCTTGGAGGCAAAGAGGGGAATGTATGAGAGTATAGTTTTACCAACGCTCTTATATGGGTGTGAAGCGTGGGTGATGAATGTTGCAGCGAGGAGAAGGCTGGAGGCAGTGGAGATGTCATGTCTGAGGGCAATGTGTGGTGTGAATATAATGCAGAGAATTCGTAGTTTGGAAGTTAGGAGGAGGTGCGGGATTACCAAAACTGTTGTCCAGAGGGCTGAGGAAGGGTTGTTGAGGTGGTTCGGACATGTAGAGAGAATGGAGCGAAACAGAATGACTTCAAGAGTGTATCAGTCTGTAGTGGAAGGAAGGCGGGGTAGGGGTCGGCCTAGGAAGGGTTGGAGGGAGGGGGTAAAGGAGGTTTTGTGTGCGAGGGGCTTGGACTTCCAGCAGGCATGCGTGAGCGTGTTTGATAGGAGTGAATGGAGACAAATGGTTTTTAATACTTGACGTGCTGTTGGAGTGTGAGCAAAGTAACATTTATGAAGGGATTCAGGGAAACCGGCAGGCCGGACTTGAGTCCTGGAGATGGGAAGTACAGTGCCTGCACTCTGAAGGAGGGGTGTTAATGTTGCAGTTTAAAAACTGTAGTGTAAAGCACCCTTCTGGCAAGACAGTGATGGAGTGAATGATGGTGAAAGTTTTTCTTTTTCGGGCCACCCTGCCTTGGTGGGAATCGGCCGGTGTGATAATAAAAAAAAAATAATTTTTACAGTCTCTTTTGTCCCCTTTCCCTTTATATAAAGGGACTATACATGCTCTCCACCAATCCCTAGGTACCTTCCCCTCTTTCATACATTTATTAAACAAAAGTACCAACCACTCCAACACTATATCCCCCCCTGCTTTTAACATTTCTGTCATGATCCCATCAGTTCCAGCTGCTTTACCCCCTTTCATTTTACGTAATGCCTCACGTACCTCCCCCACACTTCCATTCTGCTCTTCTTCACTCCTAAAAGATGGTATACCTCCCTGACCAGTGCATGAAATTACTGCCTCTGTTTCTTCCTTAACATTTAAAAGTTCCTCAAAATATTCTCGCCATCTACCTAATACCTCCATCTCCCCATCTACTAACTCCCCTACTCTGTTTTTAACTGACAAATCCATACTTTCCCTAGGCTTTCTTAACTTGTTTAACTCACTCCAAAATTTTTTTTTTTTTTTTTTTTTTTCAACAAGTAGGCCGTCTCCCACCGAGGCAGGGTGACCCAAAAAAAGAAAGAAAATCCCCAAAAAGAAAATACTTTCATCATCATTCAACACTTTCACCACATTCGCACATTATCACTGTTTTTGCAGAGGTGCTCAGAATACAACAGTCTAGAAGCATACACACATAAAGATACACAACATATCCCTCCAAACTTCCAATATTTTTTCTTATTTTCATTAAAATTTCTTGACAGTGCCTCTCCCACTCTATCATCTGCTCTCCTTTTGCACTCTCTCACCACCCTCTTTACCTTTCTTTTACTCTCCATATACTCTGCTCTTCTTATAACACTTCTGCTTTGTAAAAACCTCTCATAAGCTACCTTTTTCTCTTTTATCACGCCCTTTACTTCATCATTCCACCAATCACTCCTCTTTCCTCCTGCCCCCACCCTCCTATAACCACAAACTTCTGCCCCACATTCTAATACAGTGGACCCCCGCATAACGATGGCATCGCATAGCGATTTTTCCGCATAACGATTACTTTTATCGCAAAATTTTTGCCCCGCATACCGATTAAAAACCCGCATACCGATTTTCGTCCGAGACGCGTCCAATGTGCCCTCAGCCAGCCTCACATGTGCCGCTCCGTCCCATTGTTTACCAGCCAGCCTCCGCGGTAACATCCAAGCATACACTCGGAATATTTCGTATTATTACAGTATTTTCGGTGCTGTTTCTGGAAAATAAGTGACCATGGGCCCCAAGAAAGCTTCTAGTGCCAACCCTACACCTCAAAGGGTAAGAATTACTATAGAGATGAAGAAAGAGATAATTGATAAGTATGAAAGTGGAGTGCGTATAGCCGACCTAGTCAAGCTGTACAAGAAACCCCAATCAACCATCGCTACTATTGTGGGCACCAGAAAGACAATCAAGGAAGCTGTTCTTGCCAAAGGTTCAACTGTGTTTTCGAAACAAAGATCGCAATTGATGGAAGATGTTGAGAGACTCTTATTGGTGTGGATAAATGAAAAACAGATAGCAGGAGATAGCGTCTCTCAAGCGATCATATGTGAAAAGGCTAGGAAGTTGCATGACGATTTAATTAAAAAAATGCCTGCAACTAGTGATGATGTGAGTGAATTTAAGGCCAGCAAAGGTTGGTTTGAGAGATTTAAGAAGCGTAGTGGCATCCATAGTGTGATAAGGCATGGTGAGGCTGCCAGTTCGGACCACAAAGCGGCTGAAAAATATGTGCAGGAATTCAAGGAGTACATAGAAACTGAAGGACTGAAACCTGAACAAGTGTTTAATTGTGATGAAACAGGCCTGTTCTGGAAGAAAATGCCAAGCAGGACCTACATTACTCAGGAGGAAAAGGCACTCCCAGGACATAAGCCTATGAAAGACAGGCTTACTTTGTTGATGTGTGCCAATGCTACTGGTGATTGCAAAGTGAAGCCTTTATTAGTGTATCACTCTGAAACTCCCAGAGCGTTCAGGCAAAAGAATGTCCTCAAGGATAATTTGTGTGTGCTGTGGAGGGCAAACAGTAAGGCATGGGTCACTAGGGAATTTTTCTATAACTGGTTACACCATGCATTTGCCCCCAATGTGAAAAATTACCTAACTGAAAAGAAATTAGAACTTAAGTGCCTCCTGGTGTTAGACAATGCCCCTGGTCATCCTACAGACGTGGCAGAGCGACTTTATGGGGACATGAGCTTCATTAAGGTGAAGTTTTTGCCTCCTAATACCACTCCTCTCCTGCAGCCCATGGACCAGCAGGTTATTTCCAACTTCAAGAAACTGTACACAAAAGCTCTGTTTGAAAGGTGCTTTGTAATGACCTCAGAAACTCAACTGACTCTAAGAGAGTTTTGGAGAGATCACTTTAATATCCTCAATTGTGTAAACCTTATAGGTAAGGCTTGGGAGGAAGTGACAAAGAGGACCTTGAACTCTGCTTGGAAGAAACTGTGGCCAGAATGTGTAGACAAAAGGGATTTTGAAGGGTTTGAGGCTAACCCTGAGAATCCTGTGCCAGTTGAGGAATCCATTGTGGCATTGGGAAAGTCCTTGGGGTTGGAGGTTAGTGGGGAGGATGTGGAAGAGTTGGTGGAGGAGGACAATGAAGAACTAACCACTGATGAGCTGCTAGATCAACTTCAACAGCAAGAGGCCACACCTGAGGAAATTGCTTCGGAGGAGGGGAGAGAGAAATTGAAGAAGTTGCCTACTTCAAAGATTAAGGAAATCTGTGCAAAGTGGCTTGAAGTGCAAACCTTCATGGATGAAAATCACCCTCACACAGCTATTGCAAGCCGTGCTGGTGATTATTACACTGACAATGTTGTGAAACACTTTAGGCAAGTCATAAAGGAACGAGAGGTACAGGCCACTATGGACAGATATCTTGTGCGAAAGAAGTCCAGTGACTCTGAAGCTGGCCCTAGTGGCATTAAAAGAAGAAGGGAAGTAACCCCAGAAAAGGACTTACTACCTCAAGTCCTAATGGAAGGGGATTCCCCTTCTAAACACTAACACACTCTCTCCCCTCCTCCCATCCCATCAATCATCACCAGATCTTCAATAAAAGTAAGTGTCATTTAATTGTGCATGCCTTTTTCAGTTTGTGTGTATTAAAATTAACATTTCATGTGGTAAAAAAAATTTTTTTTCATACTTTTGGGCGTCTTGCACGGATTAATTTTATTTCCATTATTTCTTATGGGGAAAATTCATTCGCATAACGATTATTTCGCATAACGATGAGCCCTCTTGCACGGATTAAAATCGTTAACCGGGGGTCCACTGTAATTCTAATACTATTTACATTATGATGTAAAGTGTTTAGGACAAGATTAAGAAACATTAATTGTTAGAGTACCAATATATGTAATTATTTGAATCTTTCTTTCTTTCAACACACCGGACGTATCCCACCGAGGCGGGGTGGCCCAAAAGGAAAAACAAAAGTTTCTCCTTTTACATTTAGCAATATATACAGGAGAAGGGGTTACTAGCCCCTTGCTCCCGGCATTTTAGTTGCCTCTTACAACACTTATGGAGGAAGAATTCTGTTCCACTTCCCCATGGCGATAAGAGGAAATAAACAAGAACAAGAACTAGTAAGAAAATAGAAGAAAACCCAGAGGGGTGTGTACATACTATATGCTTGTACATGTATGTGTAGCGTGACCTAAGTGTAAGTAGAAGTAGCAATATCATAGTTTATTTCACCATGAAATACAGTATTGTATATTTCAGCAGGAATTGATTAAAGTAATTAATGACTCATTTATTTTTGAGGGATTTAAGGTAAAGTAGTTCTATTATTGTGAGTAGGAATGGAACAGTATCACAATTTTTGCTGATACCGATGCCATACAATTTAGCCGATACTGATACTTTTAGGCCTACAGTGATACCATCAAAATTAACTGATAGCCACCAATACTGATACAGTGGTACCTCGAGTTACAAAATTAATTCAGTCAGAAGGCTGTTCGAGTGCTGATACTGAACGAATTGTTCCCATAAGGAATAACGTAAATTAGATTAGTCCATTTGAGACCCCCAAAAATACACTTACAAAAGCACTTAGAAAAATACACTTGTATTATTGTTCTAGCTGGGAGCTGTTCGAAACTCAAGGTACCACTGTACTTTGGCACGCCCCGAATTATAAGCTCGTAAATTTAAGACCCCATTAAATGCTGGCTCTGTAATATTGCTGGATCTTTGAAACTACATTTATCAGTGTTTGCCTCTACTGTTTCAGGGTTCAACAAGACAGTTGAAAACAAATACCATGTAGAGGGTTTTATTAAAGGAAAAACACCATCTTCCAAATTGCTCTTTAACCCTTTCAGGGCCTGAATGTGATAGAATGGGTCTATGTGGTGTGTGCAGTAGGAAAAAATCCATGCACCCACATCGCATTGTGGGAGTGGTAATTCAGTGCTCTTTTGTCACCAAACCAAGTGATAAGGAATACCTCACTCTCCAGCAGTGTGGGTGGTGAGGAAGGCAGTGGTGGGGGGGGGGGCAGTGTGGGTGGTAGGGAAGGGAGCGTGGGTTTGTGTAAACAGCATGGCTGGCTAACTGGTTGGCTATCCGGCTGGCTATCTGACTGGCTGGCTGGCTGACTGGCTATCTATCTGGCTGGCTATCTGGCTGACTGGCTATCTGGCTGGCTGGCTTTATGGCTGTCTGGCTATCTGGCTGACTGGCTATCTGGCTGGCTGGCTATCTGACTGGCTGTCTGGCTGGCTATCTAGCTGGCTATCTGGCTGGCTGGCTATCTGGCTGGCTGACTGTCTGGCTGTCAGGCTGTCTGTCCGTCCGTCCCACAGGCACACATAAATACAATTATGCATAGTGTAAATTACCTAGGATAACCAAAAAAAATCCAGACTGGCAAATAATACGTATCAGGACTCAGATGTGACGCAGTGACTACTGCATTGTGTGTAATATGTGTTGGTTCACTAGTGGCTCTCTTCTGAGAAAGACAAGCAAACAGACAGAGATGTTTGTGAAAAGTGAACACAAATATTGCGAAGGCAGTGTACCCCCATCAAATGTCAGAGACAGAGCCAGCCTTCTGGTCAGCCAGCCAGTCAGCCATGTTGTTTACACAAACCCTCGCTCCCTTCCCCACCAAAACATTGCTGGGACCTATAAATACTATGTACGTATACTTCTAAAATAGGTGAAAATGTTCACCTGTTAATGTTTGTGCAGTTATTGTGTAGTACACAATGAGTGTATATATCAAAAATATGGCTTATATTGGTCTCACAGGCCATAAAAGTTACTTGAAAAAATCAAATGTTAAAAACTAAATGAAAAAAAGTAGAAAAAAATAAATGAACTATTACCATGTGACTGGCAGCCAGCGATATTGCCATAAGCGACTCACTTTGTCAACTTCAGGCCTCTATATCTCAGTAAGTATTGATCATAAAAAAAAAAAATTTGGCCTATAACACTCGCAAAAATTTGCTCTATCATTTCGTAAGTTTTTTTTTTTTTTTCGAAAATTGTTTGACCCTGAGAACAAGTTTGGAAGAAGGCCTGTCAACCCTGAAAGGGTTAAACAGCTACAGGCATACCTCATTAATATGGTGGGGGCTAGGCTTCAGACCTCCACTGTAAAGCCAGTATGTATTACCTTTAAACGAATCACTGCTTGTTTTTCACTTGCCAGGGCATATAAAAACCTAAAAACATGTTTACACTCACTTATTAAGTGAGCAGTTGCACTAGGCCACAAATATACAGCCTCTCCTCACTTAACGATGGAGTTTCATTCCTAAGACTGTCAGTAAACAAATTCGTAGCTAAGTGAGGAGCATACTATAATGTTAGTGGGTTTGTGTCATCCATCTTTGATATTGTTTTAATGTCACCTTTGTACCATTTATAACATTTCTGGTGTACAGTGGAACCTCAAAAATCGAACGTATCACATATCGAACGTTTCGAAAATAGGACCATTTTTTACTGACAAACTGTGTCCCTATTATCGAACGCGCCCTTATTTTCGGACCGCCGGGTACGGGACCTGTCTGCCGCCCGCTCTGTCTGCGTCCCCGCTCAGGCGCCGTGAGCAGTCTAGCTTTGTTTATGCTTGAGTGAACACTAACCTGCGCTCTCATTCACGTATTTTACAATTATTTCGTTGTGTTTAGTGCTTGTGGGACTGTGAAATAAGCTGCCATGGGCCCAAAGAAACTTGCTAGTGGTACCCCTGTGGTAAAGAAAGTGAGAAACACCATAGGTGTGAAGAAGGAAATAATACAGAAGTATGAGAGTGGTGTGAGACTTGTTGAGCTTGCCAGGATGTATGGGAAAAACAAGTCGACCATCGGTTCTATCCTGTCAAAGAAAGAACAAATCAAGGAAGCTGATGTTGCGAAAGGTGTTAATATAGGGAGTGGATGAGGTGCCTTCTTCAAAGATTAAGGAGATTTGTGCCAAGTGGAATGATGTCCAAATGTTTGTGCAGAAGTACCACCCTGAGCAAGCTGAAACAAGCCATCTTTGCAACAAGTTCAGTGACAGAACCATGTCCCATTTTAAGGAAATGTTAAAGAGGCGCCAGAAACAGAGGACTGTGGACAGTTATTTTGTGAGACAGGGGTCCAGTGACTCTCAAGCTGGTCCTAGTGGCATTAAAAGACAGAGAAGGGAAGTAACCCCAGAGAGGGCTTTACCTGAAGTCCTCATGGAGGGGGATTCTCCTTCCAAACACTAACCCCAACTCCCTCTCTCCTCCTCCCTATCTTCCAGACGCCATCACCAATCTTCAATAAAGGTAAGTAAAAATGTTATTTTATATGTATTACTATACATAATTAAAAACTATAGTATTTGTTGTATATAAAATTAATTAATCTCTATAAAATGTATTTTTTGTGTGAATATTTTTGGGTTTCTGGAACAGATTAATTGTATTTCCATTATTTCTTATGGGAAATATTGCTTCGAATTTCAGACTTTTCGTATTTAGAACTAGCTCCTGGAACGGATTAAGTTCGATTTTTGAGGTTCCACTGTATTTTTAAATGTTTATACAGTAGTGTACTGTATATTGCAATAAACAGAATAGAGGAAATCAGCTCTGATGTACATTATTTAGGTATGTATTCTGGTCAGAGAGCCCATCGCAAGTCTGAGTGGTTGGTAAACGAGTATGTCGCTAAGTGAGGAGAGGCTGCATATATAAATTACAATAATAATAACAGAAATGCTGTAAACAGACCGAATATGGGTAACAAAATAAACGAGTGTGGGTACTGTACTTCCAGCCCCCAGGACTCAAGTCCAGCTAACCATTTGCAAATGTGTATATTTATTAACTATATCATTTCTCCAACTGTTTTGCAAAACATAAACGTAATTCACATGGCATCTTGATTTTTCATGGAATTAGTAAGGCACAGTACACAACATTAAGGTACACAACATTACAATGAGTATTGCAAAGTTTGATCCTAAATTAATGTTTATTATTTTGTTTGCAGATCAGGCATAGTTCAGCCTAGGTTCCAAGCCCAGGCACAGGATGACTGGAGGGATGGATGCTTCTGAAACAACGCAGACAGTAGCTGAAGCTCCCAGATTATGTGATTTGTCTCGGGGACCCTCGGGATCGGCTACTGGACTCAAACACGCTGTCATCGTTATTTTATTAAATGCTAAGATCTTGACCTAAGGAAAATTTATGTATACATGGTGATATTTAGTCAGGTATACGAGGTACATGCGATGCAAATATTAAATCTAGCAAATACGTCAGTATTCATATACTAATTTTAATTCTGTGAGAATTCCGTCATTTCCAGATGGAGGTTAATTGCCCTCTGGTTTATGAAATTACAATTACAATATTTTGTTGATTTGGTGCTGTGGTTAAAAGCTGGATATTGGTGCATAGGTCGCATGTGTAAGTACTTTTACCTGTAATGCTCTCGATTGTAGATACATAGTACTTCATCATGACCATGATAACAGATTTAGTGAAATCTCTATTCCATAAGTGGTATTGCAATATTTGTATAATTGTGAGAGATGCTATGAGAAAACCTTATAAATTCTTCCTAGTAGCCAGAGCCTTAGATGATATTTCCTGATAAGTAGAATACATATGTAACAGGTATCTTTATTCAAAAACATTTGCCCTATACACTTGGCTTATTCAGTCAAGTACAGAGGAGACAACAGAAGCACCAGAGATACAATGTAATCAGTCCATCACACTTGAAGACAGTTTTGAGGTGGTCAGTCCCTCAGCTGAGGGACTGTCTTCAAGGATGTTGGACTGATGACATCGTCTTCACAACTCTTCTGCTGCCTCCTCTGTACTCAACTGAAGAAGCTTATTGTGTAAGCAGAATGTTTCAGAATAAAGATACCTAACTGTTGCATGTGTGTCATATCAACTTGTTGGTATTGCATACCATTATCATATTCACATGGTATTTCCTACTGATGACAGACCAGTGCTCATGAAATCCCAAGGGAGTAGAAATTAGGCCGCAATGTGGCAACATTGTGATACCCCAGTGGTCTTTGACCACACATTCCAATTCTTTCTGGCCCTTGGGCTGGGCCCCTTTAGCTGCTGACAATAGTGAGGCCTTCCTTCACCTGCATTGTACTGTCTAATAGTCCTTGTTAGATGACAGGCTTGGTGCGAACATTCATTTTATTATGTGTCTGATTACACAGGTGTAGGGGCTTTTAACAATTTCTTATTAAGCTTTGAGCAATAAGTATTTCTAATCTGATATGTTTTGGAGAGTAAAAGTGTATGAAAAAACTTCTGAAAATTGCAAATTATGTAAGGAAAATCAAATTCCCTTACAACTGCCAGCCAATTCTGAAACAACACTTGGGTAGCAGTTAAAGCCACTGAACCAGTTATATCATCACTAAACTCATATGACCAGTAAGCTTCAGTGCAACTAAGTAACCATTAATAGTACCTGCTGATTTCTACCAAACAACTAATAACCTTTTAGTGAGAGTCAGGAACTCACATGAATTAGGTGTGAGCTTTGGAGATGTCGTAAGCTGTGGTTTAGCTTGCTCTCCTACCTTAATAACTTAGCAGTCAAAAGATTATTGGCAAACTGTTGAACTACGACCAAGTGTTGGGTCATTGTTTGGAACGTGTCGGCAGAACGAGGGCTACCATTGCAACACCGAGTGTGTGACCGAAGTGAACATTATTTTGTGGAGAGCCTTTGTTTGCTTAAATCTTTATTGTTCTTACTATTATATTTTTTTAACACACTGGTCATCTCCCACTGAGGTAACATCATTATTATTAGGTAATCATGATTCTCAGGTTTTCAGAAATTTTTAATTGTAGGTTTTAAGGGACGATCATTTGAGTATCGCTGATATTGGTACTTGTTATTAAATATTGACCCGGGTGTTACATCATCCATATGCAAGACAACGTAGCTGATACTACTGTTACGATGTTAGGGATGACATTTCATGAGACTATGGCACAAGTAATCGTGTAAATCTTGCTGATTTTTTTTTTTTTTAACTATGATGCTCTTATGTTTGTGACAGAAAAGAGATTTTACAAAATAATTCCCCAGTGTCAAACCTCTCCCCACTGGAGAAAGGATTTGAATTGAGTTTGTTTGAAACACACCATGAATCTTGCCTTTTAAACAGTGTATTCAGCATAAATGGACTTGGTATTGCTCCTCTTGTTGATACGTATTACATTAAGCTTCTTAATATAATTAGATGATAAAGGTCAACTGCAGGAATTAGAAATTTAATAATTCGTCCTTATTCCCTCCTCAAACAAAAGTGATTATTCTTTATTTTGAAGGGCTCTACTTTTTTTGTTTTCTGTACGTTATTTGCCTCTTGAAAATGCCGTTCTTGACGGCCACTACCACTTGGCAGTTCATTAAATATTTCACTTCAGTTGCTGATGATAGAGGCATTATTTTGTTACTGCTTTCAGCATTACTTCTTTTCCTGTGCTTCGTCACTCTACTGACAGCAGTCCTCTTTGTCGGTGTATTTTCCTGGGTGCTGGGGGCGGAAGCTCTGCGCTCTGTTTTCCGTTCTGATTGCCACTTTCCATCCTTGTGCAGGTTAGTCCAAGTAGAATCTGCTCCATACAGTATGGTGCCTTCATTCTCGATGTAGTATGTCCTGATCTTTCGTTCTTCATTGGTGTGTTTACCTGCTGTGTGAAGATTCACTCTTATTTTTGCCTTCGTTTTTATCCACTTCCAGTTTTTTCAAGTACTGTATGATAATAGTGAAAGCTGAAGGGAAAACATTTGTTAAAAGAACAATAACTTTCAATATAGTTAAAAAATTTTGAATCATTTAACATTTGGTGTCTTAAAAATGAATAATAACTAATTTGGGTTGTAACATTATACAAAACAGTGTTTTTAGTTAGTTTCGAAGTCATATTAATGGCATATTATATTCACAGAGAATACTTGTATTTTATCTCATATTTTAAGAGTAGTAAGATATTTTAAAACATTAATGTAAAGATTTACCTCCCATAAACTCTGTATCCAATGTGTGAATGTTTAGCGTAGTCTTTAACAAGATGCCTTAAATTCACTTTGAGCTCCATTTATGGTGATGTATGCATCATGTATAGACATTTTTATAAGGCTGACAATGATTAGTAAAAAAAAAAAATGTATGCCAATTACAATAGGTATTAGAGTAGCTGTATCTTGATAATATATGAACTTAATGCATTCCTCTTTTTGCGGTTGTGTGTCACTGGAGACTGTGGTGCAGCGTATCAATTTTCCATACAGGGAGCATTTCTGAGAAGTGGACTGCAGTCCCATGAGTGAGCCTTTAGTGAATGGTGGATTGTCTGGGGAATTGAGCTACAAATGCTAGGATAGGGAGGTCCGTATTTTCCGGCACATGTGGCATGCCTTTTTTACCTCAAAAGTCTTGGAAAATCAACCTGCGCCTTACGTGCTCAAGGTAGTCTTCGTGTTATGCTTTAGCATAAAGTAAAAGGGTAGTTAACCCTTGTATATGATACTTATTTACCATCATGATACTTCTGTCGTGCGCCTTACGTGCCATAAAATACAGTAATTTAACATAAGGATGGAAGAAAAATGAAACAATGGATTCAGTTCAGATTCAAGAACCTGAGCGAATATGGCTTTGATAATGGTCTCAGACTGTGGTGTAAAAAGACATGTAAAAAAGCACTAGGACATACTCTAATTTATTAGAAAATGTTGTAGTCCTAGGACTTTAGTTACTTCCAAAGTGATCAAAATCCCAGGACTGAAATGTTTTCTTATCAACATGTCATAGTGTTGCGCACTTTTTTAAATCATTTCTCTTGGCTACCATAGTTTATACAGTCCAGGACAGATCGAAACATCATCTTCAGTTGCCCCTCGACACCATGTGTTAGTGAAATGCAAAGGCTAGAGTACTTTAAGTCCTCTATTTACAAACACATTGAGAATCTAATGTATTGTGTATAATATCATTGTTATACACCATACAGAAGGTCCCCAGCATGTTCTTAAGTTGAAAACTTCCTGTATTATGAATATTATATGTAATACGGAAGATTTTCAGTGTTTGAAAGGGTCGCCATCTGGAGAAGACCCGGGCCGTAAGCACCGGCAAATCATTAATGAATGAATGAAGTGTGCAGACATGCATAAGGTTAGCATGCCTAGCAGATTGCATGAGAACCACTTGCTAGATGGTGGGAATATCTTATTAGTGTCTTAGACATCTCCTTTATGAAATATTTTATGTACTTAGCGGTGTTATCGCCTAGAAAAAGAAGTCATTATATCACTCTTGATATCAGTACCATGTTTGCCTAATTGAAGTCGAGGGTTGATATATTGGAGCTAGCATTAGCTAGCCTACTGATGTGTTAGTCGTGGTGGGAGGGAAGAGAAATTGGGATAGATATGTTGCATATTATTATAATATAACATTGCCTGGTAGTAATTAATCCTGGACCATGGTCCCACTTGCTTTACTGTTAACTTGTAATACACTTACGGATGTAATATTCTATTTTCAATATTCTACTTTGAGTGAACGCTAAAAACTAAAGATTAATACTCAATCACAATCAAAAATGAGAAGCATCATATGGAGGTACAGTCTATCATGAATTAAAGTGGGGAAGGAGTCACTGGAATTTTGTCAAGCAACTTGCTTATGTGATGTGACTAGGATATCTTATATGCTGATGAAATTAGATTATCTGTTGTTGTAATCCAGTTGCTTCTTTCGGCTTTCTGCTTTACTGTTTGTGATTATGCTTACGTTTTGTCTTGTCTGTGCTGTGTGTCTCCGGATCCTGTTCCTTCTCCTACCTGCTCCGTTTTTTTCTTAATCTTAACCCTCCTCTTATTGCTCGTCCTCTTTCTCATTCTTTCTTTTCATCTTTATTTCTTAATCATTCAGTATTTCTTTCCACATAATTGCTACTCATGAAATCATAACACGTTTGCAAACAGTTCACAGAATGGGCGGGGTTTGAAGCCATTGTGAGTGAGTCAGTCCTAAAACTCTCATGTCAGTGGTTAGCACACTGGCCTGTGAATGTAAAGATTCACTTGCCATGGGTTCAAGCCCCACCCGTTCTATACTTAATACACTGTCTGTACAGAGTTGGATAGCTTTCCATCATTCACAAGGGCAGCCCCTAAGTTATGCAGAGCATTTCAGGCAGACTTGAATGTAACTTACTTCCAGAAGGATTATAGTATTTTAGATATATGTATATAAAACATAGCCCCTTCTCCTGTATACATTGTTAAGGTTAAAAAGAAAAACGTTTGTTTTTCTCTTTGGGTCACCTTATCTCGGTGGGATACAGCCGGTTTGTTGAAAAGAAAAAAGTATACGAAGCATAAATAACATTCAAAATAAAATAGGTTAAATGTATGTGAATCGGATAAAATCATAGCAAGGGACATGGTAATAAGAACACTTCGATTTTTTTTTAAGACATGGCCTGTGTCCCACCAAGGCATGGTTACCTGAAAAGGAAGAAGGCATTTCTTTTTACATTTAGTGATTTATACAGGAGAAGAGAGCCCCCTTGCTCTCATCATTTTAGTCACCTCTTACAGCAGGATTCCTCTCCACTTCCCCATGGAGAACACTTAGACTGTACTAAATTAAAATTATTCCTCCTTTTGCTCTTCCCTTATTACTGATTCCATTGTTTACTCTTAATTTTCTTACACAAATAACCCGCACATAAAAGAGAGAAGCTTACGACGACGTTTCGGTCCGACTTGGACCATTGACAAAGTCAATATGACTTTGTAAATGGTCTAAGTCGGACCGAAACGTCGTCGTAAGCTTCTCTCTTTTATGTGCGGGTTATTTGTGTATCGTTCCAGTCACGGTATTGTGCCTTTTTTTGTTACTTAATTTTCTTCTTTGTTGTATTTTTCTAGAGTTCCAAACTAATCATTATTGGTGTTATAAGCTTGTCTTCAGTTAATTTTGGCTAGACACCCTTACTGGAACAAGAACCTGTAAAAATTCATTAAAAGAATAAAATCCCACATAGTATGTATCTCTTGCTATTAAAAAAATAAATATCATAGATCTAGAATACAGTGAAGGCTCAAAATTATTTGGTAATGTTTACTTTCTGCTCCTTATTGGTGCAGCTCGACTGGAATGTGAGTCTCCGTTGTCTACCACATAACTACTCCATGAATGGTTCAGAGAGGGACTGTAAGATAATGTTTCAGTCTATCCTTTGCTTGTTCATGGTCCAGAGGACAGGAGTGTTCTCTCAAGTCTCTGCAGATTTTGAGTTCGTTTTCAGTTGTTCCAACAGTAGTATTGTGATTTCTTTTTCCTCCATTGTGTGTTGCCTTGATCCACATGCTTTTATGTCTGATATATATAACCTCTTCTCCTGTATATATTACTAAATGTAAAAGGAGAAACTTTCGTTTTTTCTTTTGGGCCACCCCGCCTCGGTGGGATACGGCCGGTGTGTTGAAAGAAAGAAGAAAGAATATAGACTCTTATTCCTTAAGCTGCCATTAAAAAAAAATTGAAAGGCTAATTTTTCTTATAACTTGGTTATTTCAGTTTTTGCATAGATGTCCTTTTCTCTCTAAAAAAAAAAAAAACATTTCTTATAACTGCACACAATAGTATCTTCCAAGATACTTTCTTGTTTTTCCATTTTTTTTCTCTTTTGTAGATTCACATCTTTTGATATTTCAATGCATGTGTTTTATTTTTGTTTTCCCTTGTTAAATTTTCATAGTTGAAGGACTGTGATATGCTGAATACTTGGGTTAATAATTCTTATATTTTCAAAAAATATAAGCAGAAGTTATATTACAAAAAATTATAAACCCATTGATGAAATTGGACGCTTTTTCAATTAGGAATCAGGCGAGGCGTTTTTCAAAAATATCTTGTACACGCAAAGGGAAGGTTAAAGTGTAGTAAGCTGTCACTTTACTCCTGTTGTGGGAGTAAACAAGACAATACACACACACACACACACGTGCATACACAGCTGCTCATTCATTAGTTTTCGTATGTATGACTATGCTAAACAAATTCAGCAACTGAAAATGTATTTTCACAGTTTTATACAATTTAGAGACTGGTAAGGTGGAGAATATGATGCGGTCTCCCGTGTTGTGTATTTGTTGCCACTTTATTTGCATTGTTTGAGAGTAATGTATCATGACTGCCCAGTCAATTCAATTTAATTGAGCCTGTGTGCTCTCTGCATGAGACACAATCATCATTATTTTTAAATTTTTTCTTCTGTTACTCATTTTGGACCTAGATTGTAGTGTACAGTATTTTATATCTTGTGTAGATACATTAAGATTTTTATTTTTTGTTGTAGTTCATTGGCTTTACAAAATTAATTAGATAAAAAGTACAATAGACATCTGTGCCTTAGGTGAAAATTCAAATGTGAATGTCAAAGATACAGTCACTGTCAGTATGTCAAATACAGCTAGGTCTCAATTAGTGCGTTTTTGATTTAGTGCAAAATTAACTAATGCTATTTTCCCTTCCGCCCTCAAACTCTTCAAACCACGCTTGAAAATTTAATGTAATTCGATAGCGCAAATTCGAATAGTGCGACCAATAGGCGGGATTTATTATTCGCACTAATAGAGACCTAGCTGTATGTCAAATACATGAATGCAATCCCATTGATCAGTAGTATGGTAAAGCTATCAAGAATGGTAGTCCCTTACATAGTGTGTGTATGAGTCTGTCACCCATTCAAAACTCAGATTTTCCCAGAAAATTTTGAGGAAACAAAAGAGATAGATGTTTATATTGTTTAATAAACACTTCTTCACTATTGCTGTTGGGGCTTGCATAAAAGGTTTATAATCTGCAGTTCAGGTAGGTGGATTATATATGCATAATAGCTGGGATGTTTGCTGAATGAACATAAGGGTGCATTGGAAGAAATTTTACGTTTAGTAAATGAGTACAGGTGCTCCTTGACTTGTGATATTGTGACTTTACAATGGTGAAAAAGCAGTTACGTTGGAGGTGAAATTTAAGATAATTACCCAGCATGAAGGCAGCAACTTCATAATTTATATTCATTTATTTACTTTTCAATCCCGGTATTTAGTTACAGTAATTATTTGTTTATTTTCTTATTCAATGATGGTACTTAGGTATTTATTTATCATGTTCATATTCGACTTGCAATATTTTTGACTTGCAATGGATTTGTCTGAACATAACTCTATCATAACTCAAGGAGAACCCATACAAGGGCTTATTGTAACAACTTGTGTTACAATACACTCTCATGAGAGTGTATTGTAACACGTTTTACGTTTGCTGAACGTGCATAAAAGTGCATTGGAACAGGTTTTTCAAACCTCTATCGTTATCAGATGCAGCATGTAAATATTTTAAATTTAGTGATTAATTTATTGGAGAGAACTGTTTTCAAAAGAAATTTTTAATCACTAATATTCTTGTGATGAGAGATGTTTTTATCGTAATTTTTAAGCTGTAAGATAAAAATTTTGGATAATGTGAAGCCCCTCTCAGCTTTTTTTTTTTTTTTTAATAATAATGTTCTTGTGTATGAAGAATGAGTCACCACTTGCATAAAAATTAGATATTCAGCAGATCTGCTAATAAGATACAGTAAATAAATCAGGGAACAGGTTGGGTTTGAACCCAAGGCAAGCAAGTCCTAAAATTCGCAGGCCAGTGTGTTAACCATTGGACCAGCTGGCTGTACTAAGATTTATCCAACTAGGTACAGTATATTTCTATACATCATAGGGAAATTAACAGGAGCCCAGAATAGCTGTGGCTAACTCAGTGAGTCAGGATGGCATATTTTGTCACTGTTTCATCGACCAGGGTCCTCGTCCCTTCTCACCAGTGAGAATTTATCAGGTCCCTGGTGGACGAAACGTCTTCTCGATAAAATGCCATGAAGCACATATTTTATCTTAACATTCTTGTTGGTATGTTCTACCATTGATGCATATTCACCTTGTCTGCTGAAGAGGGTCTCTTACTTAGGCTGAATTATACAGATCTCTCTGCCTGTGGATGCATGGGTGAGATGACGACAAGATGGTGTAAAAGACTTACGCAAAAGCTTTTATTGTGGCAATGTTTTGCTTTGTGTAGAGCTTCATCAGGTCTAACATTGTCACAATAACAGCATACTCTGTGGTAAGCTCTTACAAAGTTCTTCTGTATAGTTTGATTTATTTTATATGCGATTTAAAAAGTACATCCAAATTTAAGAGTGTGTGAAAAGGCTTTCATGGTATGGACTACAGTCATACATGGCATAATGACGTTTTGGTCGACAACAGACCATACATATGACGGTGGTCCCATAAAATTAATCTCATGCTGTATTGCTGTTCATGGCCCTTAAACATACAAAATCCATTGCTAATGTTGCCATCAAAAGGCCACATCAAGTGATTAACAAAAAAATGAAAGTGCAGGTGATTAGTGATGCATTTCTCAGAACGTAACCCCATCGTTAAGCAATGCATGACCATATTCAATTATGAATGTAAAAGTGCATTCAAATTTAAAAGAATTTGGAAACACTTTCATTGTATGGACTATTGAATTTTGTATGCACTCTTTTCAATTGCATTTACAAAAAAAATATACACTTTATACAGGTTTCTAAGAACCTACTGTATATAATTTTTATTCCAACTTTTTACCCCATTTTAATTTTTGCTGTCCAAGTGGTGACTCGTAATTCACCAATCAGTGTTATGATGCTTTCCTCCAAGTGCTTGAATATTATTTTACTCATGGCAGCTAATATAGACCCTGGAGGCAAGCCAACTCATTACACATCTGGAAAAACAATTCTTTGGTTTTATTCTGTGATGGTTCCTTGTATAAACCACCTGACCGTGGATGGGGATCGCGGAAATGGAGGTAAAAGAGGGCAACGAGATTGCTATATTCCATCGTCTCCAAGATTGGGTGGGGGTAAGGGAACAGAAATACATTCCTATAATGTAATATAATCTTTCAATGCATGTGCCATGTAATATAAATAATTCTATAATTAAATTTTATAAACCTATAATTCTAACAGGAACATTTGTGATGTGTGTGATTAAAATTTAAGTGCATAGTGAACCTTGCATAAATTCCTCCAAAAGTTCTTAATTAGTTGCTTTGCCAGAAAACTGGGATTTAGATCCCCCAAACCTTTTGTCTTCCATTCTCCACTTAATATTGTATGAATTTTTTCTTGTTCCTACATAATCAAAAGTATCCAGGGAGGTATTACCATCCTGTTATGCAGGTGTGAAACGGAAGCCTGTTAATGTTTTGCACTTGGGCAGGATCTTCACTTTTTTTTCAGAAGCATGCAAGATTACAGGTCAATTTTACAAACTTAGACAGATGTTCCTCGCTTTACAATGGTTTGACTTAAGACATTTTTACTTTACAATGGTGATGCTGTACAGTACTGTACATTTATTGACAAGATAAATTTGTCTTCACTTACTTCTGTTTCAGTACTAGTAATCACAGTAATTATTTACTTATTCGGTGAGTTATTTATTTGCATATCATTTCTTGTTCAATTTACGATATTTTCAAGTTACAATGGGTTCATTGAAACCTAACCCCATCATAAGTCAAGGAGCACCTGTACCTCGAGTAATAGTTCTTATTTCTATAATAGTTTCTTTCCAGTTTAGGAGGCTTGGTTTGAGCGCAGGGTGTGGGCTATAATGCTTCCTAGAATCATTAACAGATACTGTATATGTATAATAAATTGTCAAGTATATTGGGAAAAGACGGAATGCAAACACTCGGACTTTTTATTGGAGACATTTCAGTTCAGGGACCCTGGTCACTCCGATGTAAAATGGCCAATGTCCCCAGACTGAAATGTGTTAAGTAAAATGCACTAAGTTTTTTTTTTGTTACTGCTTCTTGGTATCACATACCATTTTTATCCCTTGTATATTGCCAAGTCTCTTTGAGTACCTCTATTTTCCTTCTTTTTCTTGCATATTAAAGGTAAGGACACACTATGCATAGTATTTCAATGTACTCATCTCTGCACACACAGCAATAGTTGAAGATCAAATATCTGCACTAAGAGAAGCACTCTAAAATAATATTAATCCTTGAGAGCCCCTGGTGTAGACCTTTAAATGCATATTTCCATCAGAATTGCAGGGTGTTGCTCGACTTCAGCTCTGTCTAGCATGCTGCACTGTTTATACATAGCGTTTACTGTATGCACATCTTTTTCCAAGGAATGACAACCATTGTTTAGAATCCACATGGGTCCCTTTTGTCACTTTTTTTTTTTTTTTTTTTTGTGTATACATATTTTAACCTTAGAGAGGCATACTCTTTAGAAACAGTCTTCATCTGTTACACCCAGGTACTCTGTATCCAGTGATATAGAGGAACTCGTACAGTAACAGTCATTGAAGCAAATGTAAGACTGATCACAGTTATCGTGAGTCACGAAATCGTAATGACACGATTGCAAACAAACCATTCCATGGGCAGGGATAGAACCCGCAATCAAAGAGCCATAAAAACCCCAGACCGACGCGTTAGGCAGTGGCTAACGCTTCGCTCTGGAGTTTCATAACTCTTTGATCGCGGGTTCTATCCCCGCCCATGGTATGGTTTATCATGGTTGTATTTCATAACTCCGATGAATACCTCACTGTAGTTAAAGTTTATCATATGTAAGTGTGATACACTGTGTTGGTGTAGCAGTTATCAAAATTTGTGAAGCATTGTTGAATATTGTCTGTACTGTAGCATATACATCAGTTCTTTATGTATTTAGAATGAGAGAATGTGTATATTAATGCTGCATTTGGTATGAATATTTGTGCATGTGTATATATGTATTGTTCATATTTGTACAAATGTTTGTGCATGTATATATATTGTTAAAGTGTGTGTGTATGCCTGTGAGTAAGTGACTGGCTTGTAGTTTTTTTATCTTAGCAATCTAGCTATGGGCTTCCTGGTAACTGCATGACCAGAGATACTTAATCGGTCATCACCCAAATAGCCATGACAACCTGACACCTTCAGAATCTTGTGTTTCCTTTGTGAAGACTTGAATATGTTTGTGTGTATCTAGTTGAATGCGCAGGTGTTAAAATGTAGGTCCTGGGATAAATGTCCTAACTTAGACGTGCTTGAAATGATCGAACTTTGTTGTGTTTGTTTATAAATTCATGTAGGGAGTAGTTGTCTTCTGCATCATTCACTATATTAACTCCCCTTCTTCCACCTTCATACTATACAAAAGATTACTAATAAGTGTGATTCACTAATGTCTCACTATATTGCATTTCTCTACCAACCTGCATACTGTAGAAATACTGTATTGCCTGCATACTGTTGAAATTCTTAATAATGTGTCTCACTATATTGCCATTCTCTACGACCTGCATACTGTAAAAATTCTTAATGTGTCTCACTATATTGCCCTTCTCTATCACCTGCATACTGTTGAAATTCTTAATAATGTATCTCACTATATTGTCCTTCTCTACCACCTGCATGCTGTACAAGTTCTTAATAATGTGTCTCACTATATTGCCCTTCTCTATCACCTGCATACTGTTGAAATTCTTAATAATGTATCTCACTATATTGTCCTTCTCTACCACCTGCATGCTGTACAAGTTCTTAATAATGTGTCTCACTATATTGCCCTTCTCTATCACCTGCATACTGTTGAAATTCTTAATAATGTATCTCACTATATTGTCCTTCTCTACCACCTGCATGCTGTACAAGTTCTTAATAATGTGTCTCACTATATTGCCCTTCTCTATCACCTGCATGCTGTACAAGTTCTTAATAATATGTCTCACTATATTGCCCCTCTCTACCACCTGCATGCTGTACAAGTTCTTAATAATATGTCTCACTATATTGCCCCTCTCTACCACCTGCATGCTGTACAAATTCTTAATAATGTATCTCACTATATTGTCCTTCTCTACCAACCTGCATACTGTAGAAATGTTTATTAATGTGTATGATTCACTTGCCACTTTTGCCTCTGTATCCTCTCATCTTGTCCCCTCCCTGTGATAGCTATTCCTTGATTATGCCCAAGTGTATTATGTGTGTCTTGATGTCACCTCTTGATCTGTATGCTGCAAGAGTTATCAAATCAAGTTCACAAAATTTTCCTCTACCGTCTTTTCAACTTACCTGTAATAGCATTCTAGTGGTGGGCTTCATAATTTTCTCTACCTTTGTGCTTTGCTATGTGTGGGTTCTACACTGGTGCTGCCTACTCAAGGATTGCTCTATGTAGTGAATAGTGATGAAAAGAGATTTCTTTCATCTTTACACTAATACATGTCCCTGATGTCATTGTTTAGTTCTCCTGTAGGTGACGGGTTAGGTGTGATGTCCACCACCAGGTCTCTTGTCTTACCTAACTCCATGAGTTACTCCCCACCCAGGTCACACACTATTTTATATTTTCTTAGCTTCCTACCTAAGTGGTGGGGAATGAGACGCTTGTGCAACATTTGGGAATCTTTACTGAAGAACGTTTTGCCAACCAGTGGCTTCTTCAGTCCAACATAGAGAAGAACAGTGGAAGATGAGATGATTGAGGTAATCAGTCCCTCAGCCTGGAGTCGATGTGTTTAGTCCATTATATTTAAGGCATTACTTGCCATTCCTAGATCATGTCTGATACTTGGTGACAAGGTGTGTTGTCTGCAGCTGTGACAGGGTGTGTTGTCTGCAGCTGTGACAGGGTGTGTTGTCTGCAGCTGTGACAAGGTGTGTTGTCTGCAGCTGTGACAAGGTGTGTTGTCTGCAGCTGTGACAAGGTGTGTTGTCTGCAGCTGTGACAAGGTGTGTTGTCTGCAGCTGTGACAAGGTGTGTTGTCTGCAGCTGTGACAAGGTGTGTTGTCTGCAGCTGTGACAAGGTGTGTTGTCTGCAGCTGTGACAAGGTGTGTTGTCTGCAGCTGTGACAAGGTGTGTTGTCTGCAGCTGTGACAAGGTGTGTTGTCTGCAGCTGTGACAAGGTGTGTTGTCTGCAGCTGTGACAAGGTGTGTTGTCTGCAGCTGTGACAAGGTGTGTTGTCTGCAGCTGTGACAAGGTGTGTTGTCTGCAGCTGTGACAAGGTGTGTTGTCTGCAGCTGTGACAAGGTGTGTTGTCTCCAGCTGTGACAAGGTGTGTTGTCTCCAGCTGTTCCTCAGTACCTTGCATAGTGTACCCAACAGCATTACTGGTTTGTAGTTTAATGTTAAATATTGGAAATACACCAGCCATCTTTCAGGTGTATGGCAGTTCTCTGTATAGTCTTTCTTGTAGCTGTGAGCAAGAGCCTACATCTTCCTCCACAGTTGTTGTCTTGTGGGTCTGTTTTTTTTATGTTCAGTTCCATCAGAAATTGCAAGTTCCTTGTTTGTACTTTTCATATTTGTCATTTCTGTGTGATCTGCCTTATGCTTATTTGCAGGCGCTGACTCTTGTTTGATTGTGAAGATATTCACAAGTCTAATAAAGCTTTTTTCATACTTATCATTTTGCATAAGTTTTCTAATTTATTTTTAATTCCCCCTCTGATGATGAACAAATTCGATTTGACCTTTATTTTAGCTGTTAAAAAATTGTATTGTGTACATGTGTTATTGCCACAAATTATTGCTGGTTTGTTTTTAAAGTAGAGCTATTCTTGTTTTTTCCCCTTTCTTTAACAATTCACCATCACTTATTCCTTAACTGTCTTTAAAAAAAAAAAAGCACAGACATTACTGTCCTAATAATATCAATGCACAACATACTCAACCATCCTTCAGAGTGTGTGCTTTATGTTTCCCACCTCCAGGACTCGTACCCAGTAACTATATCCCTGCACCTCTTCGTAACTCTTACCTTCCTTGCACCAACAGTATGGTAAATCTCAGACTGCTTGTCTCTGACTCAGGAAATCGTAATAACATGAATGTGAGCCAACCACGGAATAAAAAAGATTCGAACCCATGGCAAGAAAGTCCTAAAATTCGCAGGCATTAGCCACTCAGCCATGGGTTCAAATCCCACCCATTCCATGGTTTGTCTCCACTCTCTCCAAACTAATACTCACATGCCTGCTGGCTATTAAACCCCTACCTCTCAAAACCTCCTGGTCACAGACTGGGCCACGGGGGACATTAACCCCTGAAACTCTCTCCAGGTATACACCTCCTAACCCTCCTTGTCTCCTAAGCAGTAATAGTTATTGCTGTTTACCTCTTGTAGCTCCACTCGTTAAAGAAGTGCATTTTGTAATAGTTATTATCACTTCTGCCACTTAAGGTTACCCCTTTTGTTTACTTCTTGATGATTAATATAGATTTCAACCATCTATTTCTTTAATAACCTTTAAACTGTCCAAACATAGATCTACGTTCACGTGCATAGCGCTCCAACCTTTGTTCTCTCCATTTGAAAGATGTAAAAAAAAAAAGTAGATCTATGTTCGGAGCGCTACGCACGTAAACATAGATCTACGTTTGGACAGTTTAACCCTTAAACGGTCCAAACAGATCGACGTTCAAATTCGTAGTGCTACAAAAGTAGATCTACTTTTTTTTTACATATTTTCAAATATAACAAAAAAAAACAGTAAATAAAAGTTTTTTTTACACGTTTTCAAATGTAAAACAAAAAAAAAGATTACATTTTTTTACATACTTTCAGATGTTGAAAAAACGTACAGTGGACCCCCGCATAACGATTACCTCCGAATGCGACCAATTATGTAAGTGTATTTATGTAAGTGCGTTTGTACGTGTATGTTTGGGGGTCTGAAATGGACTAATCTACTTCACAATATTCCTTATGGGAATAAATTCAGTCAGTACTGGCACCTGAACATACTTCTGGAGTGAAAAAATATCGTTAACCGGGGGTCCACTGTATATACACGTTTGGACCGTTTAAGGGTTAAAGACTCTCATGAACTTAAAGGGGGTTATAATGTAACTTCCTCTTTGTCTTCCACCTTGGATGTATTGTTTTTACATATTAATTCTGAGATCTATTTTCTTGTAAATCATTGTTGAATCTTTCTCTGCTTTTCGTTCCTTTATATATGGGTACTATACAGCAGCTGCATTTTTTTATATACAGTGGAACCTCAAATATCGAACTTTCTTCGGTCCAGAAAGCTATTTGAGTGCCTTTACCGAACGAATTTATTCCCATCAGGAATAATGTAAATTAGATTAGTCCATTTCAAACCCTCAAAAAAACACTTATAAAAGCACTTAAAAAATACACTTACATAATTGGTCGTGTTGGGAGCAGTTCGATTTTTGAGGTTCCACTGTATCTTAAAACAATGAGTAAGACACATTTGCGAAAGTTGGTTATCTTTATTGTTGACTGAAACCTTTGGTCCACAGAGTAGGCCTCTTCAGTTAAATACAGAGGCAGCAACTTGGTCATGGAGAAAAAGTTTTTGAGGTGGTCAGTCCCTGAGGTTGGCCTGAGGGACTGACCACTTCAGAAACTATTTCTCCAAGGTTGATTGGCTGTTTACATCACCTTTACTCCACTACCATTCCAGCTGCCTCTGTATTTAACTGAAGAAGTCTACTGTGTAACTAACTGTTGCACAAGTGCCTTAGTCATCGGTATTTCTTTACCACTTTCAACACACATTTCCTTAAATGTTGACATGATACCACAGCTGCATTTTCTACTTTCTTCAAATGTAGGCACTGTTGAGCAGATTCATTTACTAATAGTTGTATGAGAATGGACACTTGTGAACAGTTCAGGACATTGTAATCAGTGTCCTGGACTGTACACAAGTGTCCTTACTGCACAGTTTGTCAATATCAGTGATCCACTTACAACCAGGCTATTGTTTCTTCAAACAAGTACAACAGCTGCATTTTTTAATTTGAGTCTGACTCTTGCAACAAACTGGCAGTATCCCACCTAGGCAGGGTGGCCCAAAAAGAAAAAAACGAAAGTTTATCTTTTTCACCTTATTAACCCTTTGACTGTCGCGGCCGTATATATACGTTTGTGAGGTACCGTGTTTGACGTATATATACTCATAAATTCTAGCGGCTTCAAATCAGGCAGGAGAAAGCTAGTAGGCCCACATGTGAGAGAATGGGTCTGTGTGGTCAGTGTGCACCACATAAAAAAAATCCTGGAGCACGCAGTGCATAATGAGAAAAAAAAAACTCCGACCGTTTTTTTTTAATTAAAATGCCGACTTTGTGGTCTATTTTCATATAGTATTTGTGGTTGTATTCTCGTTTTCTTGGTCTCATTTGATAGAATGGAAACTATATTATAGAAATGGAGGTGATTTTGATTAATTTTACTATAAAAAGAACCTGGAAATGGAGCACAAAGTACAGGAAATGTTTGATTTTTGCCGATGTTCAAAAGTAAACAAATGATGTCATTGTCCAATAAATGTCCAAATAGCCATTCTAATACGCAGTCATGAATGGGTTGATGTAATTTTTACAATTATTACAGTATTGCAGTAGTCTGAATAACAGTAAATCTTCTATTTTTTGTTTGAATAAAATTTCAAAATAAAAAGCAAGAGTAATATCACAGGGACCTGGAGACATGACTGATGAACAAAGAAAATCTTATTTTAGAGCCAGGAATGTCTGCATTGTTCATTCTGGACCTTATTTTGAAATTGTCGTATTTTTTAATTTTCGTGAAATTGGCCAAATTGTAAATTTCTGACCATGTTATTGGGTAGTTGAAATCGGTAAATGGGCAGTTTCTTGTGCTCAATCGATAGAAAAAATAGAGTTCTGAAGAAATAGTTATGAGTTTGGTTGACTGGAATAACGGAATTAGCCGAAAATAGGGCTCAAAGTGGGCGAAATTGCTGATTTTTAAATATCGCCGAAGTCGCTAACTTCGCGAGAGCGTAGTTCCGTCAGTTTTCCATCAAATTTCGTTTTTTTGGTGTCTTTACAATCGGGAAAAGATTCTCTATCATTTCATAAGAAAAAATAATTTTTTTTTTTCGAATATTTTGCGACACCAGGAGCAACTTCAGGATTGGGCCCTTCGACAGTCAAAGGGTTAACCCTTTACCAGGCCTTTAATACCTTGGCTGTTTTATTTATGGGCTTTTGGTGACTATTTTTTTTTGTTATCCCAGTATTCTTCTCTTTGTCAAATGCTTTTAATAATGTGTATTTTGTGATTTTATGGAGCCTGTCTTTGCTTGTACTGTACCCAGCTACATCACATGGCACTTGACCACTTAAAAAAAATCCCTCATTCTATCTCTTAAAAAAATCCTGCATTCTATCTCAAAAAAAAAATCCCTCATCCCATCTCTTAAAAAAAAATCCCTCATCCTCTCTTAAAAAAAATCCTTCATCCCATCTCTTAAAAAAATCCCACATTCTATCTCAAAAAAAAAATCCCTCATTCCATCTGTTAAGTATATACGTACTTGAATGGTATGAATTGGCTAGAAGAATGACACAGTACTGTGGCTGGAAAAATTTACAAACTTAATAAGTACTCTTATAAATCTCCATTACATAGTATTGTTTTTTCCAAATGTTGAGAAAGTTGATAAGTGAAATGCATCTAAAACTGAGTACTTAGGTTAGGTTTGTCAGGAAACAGGACAAGTGTTTCCTGACACAGGTCTTAGTCATATGAGGACCTGTAGCCGGAGCTTTTGGTACATCTGACCAAGGCCTTCCACTGGCTTACCACTCCACCACTTCAGAAATTAATGGTTATAATTATAACCTTGGTAATTGAGTAGTGCCTTCATTGTATGTCCTGTTAAATTCTGAATGCACTTTTTTTAATTGCAGCTACAGAAATTACACTACATTGGAGCTTTAAAAGAGAGCTTAATGTGACCCCCCACATTTAAGCTTATACCAATGTTGTGGTCCATGCTGGACCATTGTTAAGTTACTATCGGGTCTTTACAATGGTCCAGGATGCACCAAAACATTGTCGTAAGTTTTCTCACCTGAGTGCGAGATGTGTGTGAATATGAGGTATCTTTTAACATAATGGTGATGGATCCACTATATAGAGTAGAAGTCTACTCTATATAGTGGATCCATCATCCATCCATATATAGAGTAGAAGTCTACTCTATATAGTGGATCTTCACAATAAAGCTGTGTTTTCTTAATTTGCTATGACTCTGTTGGGTGTTTTTCTGTTTGTGGCGCTTGTTGTGACCCCTTCCGTAGTAATGAATCTGTCAACTTTGTATGGCACCAACATTTTTTTATATGTTGTGATTATATCATCTCCTCTTATGCTTTCTTCCAGAGACATGAAAACACACAGTGTGTGTAGTTGTGTTTGTATGGTTGTTTCTATGTGTGGTTTGTGTGTGTGTGTGTGTGGTTAGTTGTATTTGTGTGCATGGTTGTTTGTATTTGTGTGTGTGGCTGTTTGTGTTTGTGTGTGTCATGTTTGTGTATGTGTGGTTATGTTTGTGTGTGATTGTGTACTCACCTATTTGTGGTTGTAGAGGTCGATTCTTAGCTCCTAGCCCCACCTCTTACTCTTAGAACTGTGTATGGATCCTGCCTCCACTTCCTCATAGGGATCATTCCACTTCCTGACTACTGAGACTAAAGAAATACTTCCTGACATCCCTGTGGCTCATCTGTGTCTTTAACTTTGAGGTGTGCACCTGAGTGCCCATTTCTTGCCTCTCAAATATTTTGTCCCTGTCTATATCAATTTCCCTTCGTATTTTATATGTTATGTCTCTCCTGGTTCTTCTATCCTCTATATTAAATAAAATTCCATTAGTCTCTACTCACAGCTCATGTCCCTTCATTCAGGAACAAGCCTTTTGTGTGTGTGTACAGACATACCTGTATGTGGTTGCAGGGGTCAAGTCACAGCTCCTGGCCCCACCTGTTCACTGGTCGCTACTAGCTCCATTCTCTCTCCCAGCTCCAAGAGCCTTATTGCACCTCTTCTTACAGCTTTGTATGCATCCTACCTCTGCTACTTCATTCTCTAGATTGTTCCACTTCCTGACAACTCTAAGGCTAAAAAAAATACTTTCAAAGATACCTATGACTTATCTGAGTTGTCAGCTTCCAGTTGTGTCCTCTTGTGTATGTGGGGGGGGGGATGGATGTTGTGGTACGTGTGAGGTAGTCGGATTGTGTTTTATTTGTTGTTTTATATATTCAGTGTGTATGGGACTATGTATATATAAAATGTATATTTATATATAACCATCATGAATTTATCACACAAAAATGGAGGAATTTTCTTGGCTCACATCACTAGAAAAGTGATAGGTTGGGTAAGAAGACCTAGGCAAATAAGAAATACCAATCTAGGAATAATACTTTTTAAGTTACTTGTATGACTGCACTTCAGTCATACTTCCTTCATCAGTCCTCACAGCCCTTTCTAACTCTACCTCTGTTATCCTCTCCACCTTTGGCTACTCTGTGATCCAGCAACCCCTCCCCCCCATTCCCCTACCCTCTAGCGATGTACAGTGGACCCCCGGTTAACGAACTTTTTTCATTCCAGTAGTATGTTCAGGTGCCAGTACTGACCGAATTTTTTCCCACAAGGAATATTGTGAAGTAGATTAGTCCATTTCAGACCCCCAAACATACATGCACAAATGCACTTACATAAATACACTTACATAATTGGTCGCATTTGGAGGTGATCGTTAAGCGGGGGTCCACTGTATAGCCATAGTGGGTTTGGCACTTGGTTTTGATTATAATAATAATTGTATGATGGCATTGTTGCTGCATAGAGCCTGGTTATAACTGTAACCATAATTTTTTAAAGGGGTGGACCGGTAAGCCAGTGGAAGGCCTCGGTCAGATGACCAAAAGCTCGAACGGTAGATCATCATCTGACTAAGACCCATGTCAAGAAACACTTGTTCAGTTTCCTGATGAACCTAACCTAGCCTAAGCCCCATTTAACCCTGAAACCGGGAATGACACTCCTAAGCATATTAATTTTAGCAGAAATTTTTGAAGTGAGATGCGGTGCAAATTACATCAGGTGAACATCTTGGGGTCTTATACACAGGATTTACTTTCGGTAAAATAAATTTTTGTGTGCCCCGTGAAATATCAGGGACGGTATTTAGTAATAAAGTTTGAGTCATGGTATAAGGACACTATGGGAGGAGAGACCTGTCGTTATATAATAGTACAGTATTCCAGATACAGTGGTACCCAGAGTTTCGTACAGCTCCCAACTCTAACAATTATGTAAATGTATTGTTGTAAGTGGTTTTGTAAGTGTATTTTTGGGGGTCTGAAACGGACTAATCTATTTACATTATTTCGTATGGGAACAAATTCGTTCGGTAACGGCACTCAAACAGCCTTCTGGAATGAATTTTGTTCGAAACTCTGGGTACCACTATATTAGTGATATCAATACCAGTGGTGATATATGCAGATGTTAGGTTTTGATGATAGACACAAATGATTATGCACACACCTGGATCCTCCCATTATAGATATCAGAGTGCTAAACCAGTGATGATATCCACAACAAATAACTGTACTTACGTAGGCTAGTGAAGAAAAGCAGAATCTTAGAGTCCCTTTCCGTGTCCTAGCAGTAGGTCCAAAGTTGCTTAGCTTGCAAAACAATTTGACTCACGAAATCGTAATGACACGATTGCAAACAAACCATACCATGGGCGGGATTGAACCCGCGGTCAGAGAGTCTTATTGTGGCTAGCTGGTCTAGTGGCTAACGCAACGGTCTGGAGTTTTGAGACTCTCTGACCGCGGGTTCAATCCCGCCCGTGGTATGGTTTGCAAAACAATTGTTTCTCATGTGATAAAACATCACTTCATTGATGCATACATTTGTGAGGAGTTTAATTGTGTAAACATGGTTCATTGTGCAACTACATGACGGTAATGTCAGTGTGTTGTGCTGTCACAGCTTAAGAAACCTTAGGGAGCACCACACTGTAACACCCAAAACGATGATAAATTTACATACATTATTTAATGTACAGGTGGGCCCCGTTTTACAATACTCTGTTTTGTTGCGTTTCGCTAATGCAGTGGTTTTTTAGTTAAACCTTTTTTTCATTGACTTCTTACAATAAGTATATTCACCACACTTTAAGCGAAGGACAAAATATTTTAAGGTAAATAATGTATGTACTATATGTGCATTTTTTAGGCCTAGCTTTATTGCTTACTTAATACAGTGGTACCACAAGTTTCGAACAGCTCCCAACTCGAAATATTATGTAAGTGTTTTTGTAAGTGTATTTTTGGGGGTCTGAAATGGACTAATCTAACTTACATTATTCCTTATGGGAACAAATTCATTCAGTATTGGCACTCGAACAGCCTTCTGGAACGAATTAAGTTCATAACTCGAGGTACCACTGTATATGATAGTGTAAACATGTTATCGGGCTTTTATATGCATTTGAAAGTGACAAAAAAGTTAGGTTTCACCTTAGTGATTTTTCGCTTTACAGGGGATAGCTCGGAACCTAACCTGCTGTATAAGTGGGCCTGCCTGAATAAAGATAGAGGTGAATGGAGACATAATTTTTAATAGACATGATGTTGGAGCATGAAGAAATTTAGGAAAACCAGTTAGCCAGATTTGAGTCCTGGAGGTGGGGAGTACAATGAAGGGTGAGGATGCTGCAGTCTGTGGCAAGTATTCCAAGCTGTGATGTCAGCATACTTCTGGCTAGACAACAATTGAATGAAAGATGGTGAATGTGTTTTCTTCTTTGGGTCACCTTTAGCAGGAAATGGCCATCAAGGAACCAAAAAAAAAAAGAAGTTTGATGTCTGTAAAAGCAAATACAAATAGTATTTAAACAGCATAATAAATACATATCTGGGTGCTATGTGTATTACGTCAGTCATTGTCACAAAGCATTAGGACTGCAGCATATTCACTTGACACTGGTACTGTACTAACATTTTTTTACCGATCATAGAAATTTTATTTTGCTTAACTTTTTCGAGATGGCTCACGAAATCGTAATGACACGATTGCAAACAAACCATACCACGGAGTTTCAAGACTCTCTGAACGTGGGTTCAATCCCGCCCGTGGTATGGTTTAACTTTTTCTATCATAAGGAAAAAACTGCCCAAAGGGAGTAGGGATTTTGTTCCCCACAGATTGCAGCTTAAGGGCTAAGACTTGGAAAATTTCTGACCTAGAGAACGTGCAAGGAGCACTACTGATAGCACTGATTAAATTCGTTAATTATGAACACCTTAAATTCCTCAAATTACACTCTGAAGCACAGGAAAGAAAGTTCCATTATAATTTACCCCTAGAACATTCTATAGGGATGGTGTCCAATTTTACATTCTGAAATAACTCCTTTTTAAAGGAACACAAAACATTGTGGACAGTTAGAACAAGTAGAATAAGAGGGAGGGATGCAATAAGAGATAACTAGAAATATGTGTTATCCATTCCTTTAAATATAACTAAGTTTTTTGCAAATCATTCCTAATTAGTCTGGCTGTGGTGACGTTTTACCCTTGTAGGTTTAGCGTTTCTTTTTTATTATAATAATGTGGCTGATGAGCACCAACAATTTGATCTGATCAGGTCATTAACTCCCCCTAGTCCAGCACCAGGCTGCAGGGAATTAAAGAAATTATAACCAAAAACCAATCCCAAAGTTCACTGGATTAAGACATCACTGTTGTCCCAGATTGGAATTTTACGTATTGTAACTTTTAATGACAGTTCAGGTTTACCTGGAGAGAGTTCTGGGGGTCAACGCCCCCGCGGCCCAGTCTGTGACCAGGCCTAATACAGTGGTACCTCGGGATACGAACAGCTCAAAACACGAACAATTATGTAATTCTATTTATGTAAGTGCTTTTGTAAGTGTATTTTTGGGGGTCTGAAATAGATTAATCTTAATTTATATTATTCCTTATGGGAACAAATTCGTTCGGTATCAGCACTCGAATAGCCTTCTGGAACGAATTAAGTTCGTATCCCGAGGTACCACTGTAATGTTAGGTAAATAGACACAGATGCAACTAATGTGACATTTCATTGTAGCATCATTTTGCTCTCCAGGTAATGGCTTTACGAAGCTCCTGGAGAACAAAACGTTGCCACAATAAAATGCCATATTAGTTGCATCTATTCATTTACCTATCCAGTAATTACCTGTTTGTGATTATATTACTATTGGAAGGTATAGGAACTTAGCCTGTGGTGCGTCGTTTTATGTATTTAGTGAAAATTTTGATTTAGTGCAGAATTATGCTAGTTCCCCCCATCCCCCAAACTCTTCAAATCATGCACACAAAAAAAGTTACACATTAGAATAGTGCAAATTTTTGAATAATGCGACCACTTGGTGGGATTCGTTATTCACACTAATCGAAACCCCTAGCTGTAGTATTTTATGTTCCCAGTGGTTGTAGCACTTATTACCTCTTGTAACTTATTCCATTTTTCTCCCTCCATTTGAAAACTTTCCAGTAGAGGAATCCTCTTTTTCCTCCACTAGAAGCTTTGCAGTGCAGGATTTTTTTTTTTTTTTTTTAATGGCTATGGCTTCTTGATCTCTTGTTGGTGTTAGTAAATCTCGTGTATCATTTTTTCATATTGTTTTATAATTTTATATGGCTACATGCTTCTCTTTTCGTATTGGCCAGTGAGAGTATGTCTCGCGTCCCTAAATTCCCAAACTACCATCCCATTGGACGTTGAGTGAACATGATAACATAACATCAAAGATATGAAGGTGATATCATGTTTTTTATGTGTAGTTAAGGCCCATCAAATTCCTCTTTCATTACAACTCCTTCTTCAACAAACTGGCTGTATCCCACTGAGGCAGGGTGACCTAAAAAGAAAAGCAAAACTTTATCCTTTTAAATTTAGTAATGTATACAAGAGAAGGGGTTACTATCCTCTTGCTTCTTTTGTTACATTTGTAGATGTGAAATTGTAATTTGAAATGACAGGAACGTTGGGACATTCAGAGTCAAGTTAAATGTGCGCTTCATATAAGTGTTTGGCTGCAGTTAATTTTAACCCTTAAACGGTCCAAACATATATATACGTTCACCTGCGCAGCGCCCCGAATATTTTGAGAAAAAAAAAACAATCTTTTTTTTTTATAGGAAAAAAGAGCATGTGGTACCCAGGCATCCCCAATTTTTTTCATATGGCGCACACTGAGTGCGCACACCCATTCTCTCATGTCTGGGCGACTCAGGCCTATCGTGCCAATGTTGAATAAATCACAAATGAAATGTATATACATGTGTATACGTTTGGAGCACTACGCAAGAGAACGTATATATATGTTTGGACCGTTTAAGGGTTAATTCATGCATTGCAAGGTAGCAAATTTGTCCCATGTTAAGTGAATCGGTGGTTTGGGCCCTCAGAATTCCTCCTGGTTGATATATACAGCATATACCAACAGTACATACACAGTGCAGCTTTATAATTTGCAGATAGCTTAAATGTTATGTTTTGAACTCAAGCAGTGAATGTTGTCAGATCACGGAGGAAAATGTGCATGCATTACGATTATCACATTCTTGAATCAGTTCATTCTACACACACTCATGTTTTCCCTCCACCTTGAAGGTGCGACCCCACACCTTCATTACTCCTCTGTTTTCCTTTTACCTGATTTTTATTATATTTCAAAACGTGATGTTCAAAACCCCTGTGGGTTGTACAGTACTGCAAATGCTTTGACCTGAAGTGTAAGAAATTGGGTACTTAAAACAGATATTTTGCAATTTTTGTTGTTGATAAATATCTTAATTATCTTTATTGTTGATGAATTAGACACATGTGCAACATCTGGGTATCTTTACTTGTAGACATTTTGCCATCTAGTGACTATCGATATACATGCATAAGGTAATCAGTCCCTCAGCCTAGGCTGAGGGACTGATTACCTTATCTTCCACTGTCTGCT
The DNA here is from genome assembly GCF_038502225.1 of Cherax quadricarinatus. Lineage (NCBI taxonomy): Eukaryota > Metazoa > Arthropoda > Malacostraca > Decapoda > Parastacidae > Cherax > Cherax quadricarinatus. The sequence goes on along the minus strand of NC_091380.1, from coordinate 7,341,096 downwards.
GTATATATTTCTACAGTCTTCATTTTATGTCCATGTAATGAATTGATAAAGCCACTAGATGGCGAAATGTCTGCAGGTTATGATACCCGGATGTTGCACACATCATAATTCGTCATCTTGTCGGTATTGAATACCACTGTTATACATCTTAATTGTTATTGTTTTCATTATACAGTGGACCCCCGCTTAACGATCACCTCCAAATGCGACCAATTATGTAAGTGTATTTATGTAAGTGCGTTTGTACGTGTATGTTTGGGGGTCTGAAATGGACTAACGTACTTCACAATATTCCTTATGGGAAAAAAATCGGTCAGTACTGGCACCTGAACATGCTTCTGGAATGAAAAAATATCGTTAACCGGGGGTCCACTGTATTTGTTAATTAGAATGTTCTTTGCATGTCCCGATGATTGTTAATACCTTCAGTAAGATGCATAAACCCAGTGAATGAACATAACTGTAGTTTAGAATTTAAAACCCATTGACTGTCTCATAAACCATTTCTAAACTACTAGGATTGGCAAATTAGATTTTGCCATTGATAAATACAAGTAACCCAATAAAAATGGACAACTAAATACCCTCTTAGATAACAGTGGTAATTTCCAGTTAACAAGTAACTTGTGAGTCTGACACCATGTTGTAAAACTTCCGTCATCCGTATTGTGTATATCGAAGCTGTGTGACCCAGTCTTCATAGACCTCTGATCTCAGATAAATGTCATATCCTCCTCTGTAGTTCCTGATATGCGGAAAGCCGAGTACTTACCAAACGATTGTCCCAATAGACCTAGTACTTACTAAACTATTGTCCCAGTAGTATTAAATATGTATTGATCTTTCCTGGAAAGACCCATTTCCTCATGACTTTGCCCGAATTGAATTCTTGTGATTTCCCATGTAATTTAGCCAATCAAAACCATACATGAATTTTTAAGATTAGATGGTTATTTTTAATAAATTTAATTTAGTTATTGCTAGATGATAATTTCTTTGAATGTGGTATGGGCACATTTTTTTTTTTAAATATTTTAGTTAGCCATTGTTTTTTTTCATATTGTGATGTTATGTCTTGTAAAATGAAATGAACATAAGATTAATGAAACATTAAACAGACATATTAATGCATGTTGATTTTCATGATTAAAAAATCTTGCTTAAAAATTTAAGTGATTTTAGTATTGATAAAAAATATGGATCTCTAACACTTAAGATTATTATTATAGTCAAGTAGTTAAAATCAAAGACAAAATTATCATGATTAAGGAGTCAAAATAAAATGCAGAATTGTCTAGCGGATGTTTCTAACGTATGCAGTGACGTTTTAAATGTTATTGATGTATTGACATGTCCAGCATTATTGCTGCAGTGATGCAGTGACATGTCAAACATTGCTGATTCAGTGTCATTATAAGCATTATTGCTGCAGTGACAGGTCAAGCATTACTGATTCAGTATCATTGCAAGCATTATTGCTGCACTGATGCAGTGACAGGTCAAACTTTACTAATCCATTGAAATCACAAGCGTCACACGCACTAGCATTTCAAACGTTGCTGATCTATTGACCACTGTAGCATGTGTGACGGTGAGTGTAATGTATGTCAGGGGAAACCTCCGCATGGCGGCTAACGACAGATAGCAGAAATAATCAACGGCAAAAAATGTTCCCTTACCCTCAGAGCAATTTTGACTTACCTATGGGGTAGCAAGTGTCTTAGTGCAAGACCCACCACTAATATATCTAGTATGCTTGAAATATTCGTATTATGGGATATTTGGACAAGGAAATGAATTATGACAGCTTATTATTTATTTTAATAATTAGTGGTTTACTAATTTAATTAAAATATTGTTGCTTATTGCATTCTAATTTTATAGTGATTAATCATTTAAATAATGGTTGCTTTGCATATAGTTGTGTCTTCGGAATCTGAAGACCTGTTATTTTTAATAAAAGTAAGAGCTTACTGTTGTTTTGTATCCCAAAATATATTTACGAATGCAGCATTACTTTCAAAATATCCTACCCAAATTCGGTTACAAAATCAAGTAAGGAGTTTTCCGATGGTCGTCTTTCATTTTGTGGGGGTGTGTCATGCTATGGTGAGGCGGGTCTTGATGCAAGGAATCGGAGTTGGTTTCTCCTTTCCTAGATAAAATGTGGCATCCCTACAATTGCAATAATTCCGTAACCCCTCATGGAATGTGCCTTGATGCCGATGAGAGGCTCTGAATACAAGGAAGTTAACCTATTCTTCACCTTGGATCAAACATGACTGCCTCCGATTCCCCATGCACTGTATAACCCGTATGAGTTTAGTACTTACTTTTTTTTTTTTGTTAGGTAAAAGGACATGTGCAACTAATACATTTATATTGTGGCAACGTTTCGCTTGACAAAGCTACTGGAGAGCAAAATGTGGCCACGTGTCTTTTTATCTAGACTGTCCTATCTGAGCACCTCTGTAAAAACAGTGATTATGTGTAAATGGTGAAAGTGTTGAATGATGGTGAAAGTGTTTTTCTTTTTTTGAGTCACCCTGCCTCGGTGGGAGACGGCTGCTGTGTTTGAAAAGAAAACAAATTGTCAGTAATTCTACCAGCATTATTACAGGTACAACATCAATTTTCCGGACCTTTGATTCCAAAGCCTTTCCAGATTACTGATCTTTCTGCCATTAGAGAGAACAGCATTCCTTGGTCTTGGGGTTGGATAATTGACGTACAGTTTGGTGGTAAATACACTGCCGTGGGAATTTCAAGTGCCTGCTTGTTAATTTTTATGGTTTCAGACTATCAGTGTCCAGAAAATCAATGTCGTACCGGTACCATTTTTTATTTTTCAACATACCGGCCATCTCCCCCGAGGCAGAGCGACTCGAAAAAGAAGACGACCTATAAAGCCTTTTTTCTTTTACATTTAGTAATTTATACAGGAGAAGGGGTTATTAACCCCTTGTTCCTGGCATTTTAGTCACCTCTTATGACACTGGTTACAAAGGAAGAATTCCTTCTGCACTTCCCCAAGGATTAGTGAGTATTGAAGCCAGTAAAAGATAGTTTGCCAGGTTGTGCCTGATTGCTGCATGCAGGCCATTGAAACCATAATACACCTGTGCACTGACATCAAGAATACTTTAAATACGTAGAATCTAAATCTTCTTTCTTTCTTCTTTTGACAAACTGGCTATATCCCACTTAGATTTAAATAAACCATACAGTGGTACCTCGGGATATGAACTTAATTTGTTCCAGAAGGCTGTTCAAGTGCTGATACCTAACGAATTTGTTCCCATAAGGAATAATGTAAATTAGATTAATCCGTTTCACACCCCCAAAAATACACTTACATGATTGTTCGCGTTTTGAGCTGTTCGTATCCGGAGGTACCACTATATGTATACTGAGAGATGTACACCTTGATGGATATACCAGATGAGGCCATGTGGGGCTCACATGTCTTATGTGATGGCTCATATGTCTTAGGCAATGGATCACATGCCCTATGTGATGGCTCAAAAGTACTATGTGACTCAGCCATGATTTTAATAATTATAATTGTGATTAGAATAATTATAGTTGTGATTATAATAATTATAGTAATTGACCATGTCTGGTATATATACACATGTATACCTCTGTATGTTCTTTTTATAACTAGGTCAGCTGTGTGACCCACCTCTCAGGTTTAGTGCTTAACTTGATTATTACAATATATGTGACATCGGGAAAAAATGCATCGGTAGATTGAGACCATGATGGAATAAATCTTGGAAATTTATTAAGACAGAAATATACAAATCCTCTATTGTTTGAAAATAAACACGGGACTCGCAACACTGATTGATTGCTTCTTGTGATTATAATACCTCTAATACAATTAATATCACCATTTGTATACCTTTGAAATATTACAGTAGAAATATAAAGCAAGCCTCTCTATCCTTGGATCAAACCTGTGTGCTCCTGTTTTGTGTGACTGTCCTTTCATATCATTTCTGTTTTAATAAACAATTTTGTAATGTGAAATTATCCCTTATGGGTTTAGCACTCAGTTATGATTATAATAATATATGAAATTATCATTGCATGTGATAATCTCGATTACAAATAATTTAGGTTATTTAGATGCTAAGTTTAACATTAACTTGAATTATTCATTGTCTAGCAATTTTAGATTCTAGTTTTACTCTGTTCGAAATGCTGTATGACTTAATTGTAAAAATAATCTTCTCGAAATACTTTGCATAACTACGAGCTTAATCGTGTTAGGAAACGACTAAGTTGGTTCTGTAACACAAATGTATATTTTTTTGAAAAACATAATTTAAGGAACTATGTTATTAATAGACCCTTGTGGGATTAGTGCTTAATTTTGGTATTAATACAGTAGGGCCTCTGTATCCACGGGGGATATGTTCCAAGGACCTGCCGCGGATATTGAAACTGTGGATAGTAGCAAACCCTGTATATAAGTCTTATATGAACCTGTTATAAAGTTTAATTGATAAATTATGCACAATAGGTGAATATATCAATTCTTTTACAGATGGGAAACAGTTCAAGGCTTCTCGTAGGCTTTGAAAAACTTCCGTCTCTACTTTTGCACTTTGGGGCCATTATTAAGCAAAATTAAGTGTTATTTTTGGGCCACAGTGAACTGTGGATAACTGAAACCACGGATACCAGACCCACGGATATGAGGGTTCTACTGTACATGTATTATTATTATCATTATTATTATTATTATTATTATTATTATTATTATTATTATTATTACAGTCAGTTCAGCGCTCACCCGTGAACATAATGTGCGTAGTACTGTACAGTAATGAACTACAGGACGTTCTCAGCATTGTATTTTGATTATAATAATGCAGAAGGTTCTAAAACATCATTCCTAGTTTATCAACTCAAAAAAGTTGCTTAGAAGTAGAGTGAGGATGATTAAATTCCCCAATGGAAATAAGTCACTCTTGTCTGACTTTTTTGGGTTATCACAGGTTCTCTATACACACATGCTGCTATGTATGATAATCTATGTAACTGTATTTGTGTATACCTGATTAAACTTAAACATGTTGATACTGTGCCACCACTTCTAAGTTCTGAGTCACTTTCGTAAGTGCAGGTTTGTGTTACTTGTGTTCATAAGTGCAGGTTTATATAGCTTGTGTTTGTAAGTGCAGGTTTATCTACATTAGGGATGAGTTGACGTGTACATGAAGAATCACATAACACTGATCTATGTAACAGTTTGCTACACTAATACCGGATACTTCTGTGAGAGAAATGATGTGTGTGGTGGACTGGTGCACTGTGGTAATGTTGAGTGTGGTGCACTGTAGTAATAAGTTGTGCACTATCTTATGTTTTGGGATAGTGGTCCTCAAGCAAACATGTACATACTCTTTAATCAAGGAAGATAATCCATGACAATGTTCATGAGTTGAGTGCCATTATAAGGACAGTCTGGGAAGGCTTCATGACAGTCTCCCCCAGACTCTCCATACCACTTGGCTTGTTTGTACTCTCCTGATGCCCCCGGGGGCAAGAGTCCTTCCCCGGGTTTAACTGTTGGCCTGCAACAAACACACCATAGTAATTAATATTAGGGATGTGCCAGAGTATCAGCATCAGCCGAAAATTGGCTATTGGTATCAGCCAAAATTTTGGCCAGTCAGCAGGGGTAGGGAGTTCCTGCTAGTGGGTACCAAAACCGTGGATAGTAGCAAACCCTTTATGTAAGTAATTTTTGGTTTACATGCATACCTATGATAAAGTATAATTGATAAATTATGCGCAATAACTGGAGAATTATCACATAGTGGGGGGATATAGTTTTGGAATGGTTGGTGTTTTTATTTAATAAATGAATGAAAGATGGGAAGGTACCTAGGGATTGGCAGAGAGCATTCATAGTTACTTTATATATAGGCAAAGGGGACAAAAGAGAGAGAGTAAGAATTATAGGGAAAATAAACCTTGTATAGCAAAGTTATCGAAAGAATTAAGAGTAAGAGAGCGCGATTACAGATGAACAAGGAGGCGTTAGGAAGGGATGGGTAGATCAGGTGTTTACAGTGAAGCCATATACATAGTTGAACAGTATTTAGATAAGGGTAAAGAGGTCTTTGTTGCATTTATAGATTTGGAAAAGGGATATGATAGGGTGAATAGGAGAACAGTGTGGCAAATGTTTTAAGTGTATGGAATAGGTAGCAGAGGACTGAAAGCAGTAAAGAGTTTTTACCGAGATAGTGAGGCTCAGGTTAGAGTATGTAGGCTGTATAGCCCTTGTGGCTTGGCGCTTCTTTTTGATTATAATAATAATAGAGTATGTATGAGAGAGGGAGATTATTTCCCAGTGAGAGTAGGCCTTAGAGAGGAATGTGTGATGTCACCATGGTAGTTCAATATATGTATTTATGGATGGGGGTTGTGAGAAAGGTGAATGTTTGGGTGTTGGCAAGAGGTGTGCAATTAAGAGATAAAGAATCTAACACAGAATGGGAGTTGTCACAGTTGCTTTTTGCTGATGACACTGTGCTTTTGGGAAATTCTGAAGAGAAGTTGCAGAGATTGGTGGGTGAGTTTGGAAGGGTGTGTAAAAGAAGGAAATTAAATATAGGAAAGAATGTATTCAGATATTTAGCAGTGGACGTGTCAGCAGATGGGTCTATGAAAGATGAGGTGAATCATAGAACTGACGAGGAAAAAATGTGAGTGGTGCACTGAGGAGTCTGTAGAGACAAAGAACTTTGTCCATGGAAGCAAAGAAAGGAATGTATGAGTATAGTTATACCAATGCTTTTTTATATGGGTGTGAAGCATGGGTAGTGAATGTTGCAACAAGGAGAAGGTTGGAGGCAGTGGAGATGTGTCTGAGGGCAATGTGCAGTATGAATATAATGCAGAGAATCTGTAGTTTGGAAATTAGGAGGTATGGGGTTACTAAAAATATTATCCAGAGGGCTGAGGAGGGATTGAGGTGGTTTGGACATTACATGACGGTAATGTCAGTGTGTTGTGCTGTCACAGCTTAAGAAACCTTAGGGAGCACCACACTGTAACACCCAAAACGATGATAAATTTACATACATTATTTAATGTACAGGTGGGCCCCAGTTTACAACACTCTGTTTTGTCGCATTTCGCTAATGCGGTGGATGGATGGAGAGGATGGAACAAAATAGAATGACTTGGAGAGTGTATAAATCTAGAGTGGAGGGAAGGTGGGATAGGGATCAGCCTAGGAAAGGTTGGAGGGATGGGGTAAAGGAGGTTTTCTGTACAAGGGGCTTGGACTTCAAATGAGTGTGTTAGGAATGGAAGCAAGTGATTTTCATGACATGATGTGCTGTTGGAGTGTGAGCAAGGTAACGAAGGGATTCAAGGAAACTAGTTAGCCAGACTTGAGTCCTAGAGGTGGGAAATGCAGTGTCTACACTCTGAAGGAGGAGTATTAATGTAGTTTTATAACTGTAGTGTAAAGCACTGCTCTGGCAAGACAGTGATGGAGTGAATGATGATGAAAGTGTTTCTTCTTTTTCAGGTCGCCCTGCCTCGGTGGGGAACATCCCATATATGTATAAATATATATATATATATATATATATATATATATATATATATATATATACATATATATATATATATATATATATATATAGAATTAAGAGTAAGACGGAGAATAGGATAGCAGATGAACAAGGAGGCTTTAGGAAAGGTAGGGGGTGTGTGGACCAGGTGTTTACAGTGAAACATATAAGTGAACAGTATTTAGATAAGGCTAAAGAGGTCTTTGTGGCATTTATGGATTTGGAAAAGGCATATGACAGGGTGGACAGGGGGGCAATGTGGCAGATGTTGCAAGTGTATGGTGTAGGAGGTAGGTTACTGAAAGCAGTGAAGAGTTTTTACGAGGATAGTGAGGCTCAAGTTAGAGTATGTAGGAAAGAGGGAAATTATTTCCCAGTAAAAGTAGGCCTTAGACAAGGATGTGTGATGTCACCGTGGTTGTTTAATATATTTATAGATGGGGTTGTAAGAGAAGTAAATGCGAGGGTCTTGACAAGAGACGTGGAGTTAAAAGATAAAGAATCACACACAAAGTGGGAGTTGTCACAGCTGCTCTTTGCTGATGACACTGTGCTCTTGGGAGATTCTGAAGAGAAGTTGCAGAGATTGGTGGATGAATTTGGTAGGGTGTGCAAAAGAAGAAAATTAAAGGTGAATACAGGAAAGAGTAAGGTTATGAGGATAACAAAAAGATTAGGTGATGAAAGATTGAATATCAGATTGGAGGGAGAGAGTATGGTGGTCTGGTGGCTAAAGCTCCCGCTTCACACACGGAGGGCCCGGGTTCGATTCCCGGCGGGTGGAAATTCCGACACGTTTCCTTACACCTATTGTCCTGTTCACCTAGCAGCAAATAGGTACCTGGGTGTTAGTCGACTGGTGTGGGTCGCATCCTGGGGGACAAGATTAAGGACCCCAATGGAAATAAGTTAGACAGTCCTCGATGACGAACTGACTTTCTTGGGTTATCCTGGGTGGCTAACCCTCCGGGGTTAAAAATCCGAACAAAATCTTATCTTATCTTATCTTCAGATATTTGGGAGTGGACGTGTCAGCGGATGGGTCTATGAAAGATGAGGTGAATCATAGAATTGATGAGGGAAAAAGAGTGAGTGGTGCACTTAGGAGTCTGTGGAGACAAAGAACTTTGTCCTTGGAGGCAAAGAGGAGAATGTATGAGAGTATAGTTTTACCAACACTCTTATATGGGTGTGAAGCATGGGTGATGAATGTTGCAGCGAGGAGAAGGCTGGAGGCAGTGATGTCATATCTGAGGGCAATGTGTGGTGTGAATATAATGCAGAGAATTCGTAGTTTGGAAGTTAGGAGGAGGTGCGGGATTACCAAAACTGTTGTCCAGAGGGCTGAGGAAGGGTTGTTGAGGTGGTTCGGACATGTAGAGAGAATGGAGCGAAACAGAGTGACTTCAAGAGTGTATCGGTCTGTAGTGGAAGGAAGGCGGGGTAGGGGTCGGCCTAGGAAAGGTTGGAGAGAGGGGGTAAAGGAGGTTTTGTGTGCGAGGGGCTTGGACTTCCAGCAGGTATGCATGAGCGTGTTTGATAGGAGTGAATGGAGACAAATGGTTTTTAATACTTGACGTGCTGTTGGAGTGTGAGCAAAGTAACATTTATGAAGGGGTTCAGGGAAACCGGCAGGCCGGACTTGAGTCCTGGAGATGGGAAGTACAGTGCCTGCACTCTGAAGGAGGGGTGTTAATGTTGCAGTTTAAAAACTGTAGTGTAAAGCACCCTTCTGGCAAGACAGTGATGGAGTGAATGATGGTGAAAGTTTTTCTTTTTCGGGCCACCCTGCCTTGGTGGGAATCGGCTAGTGTGATAATAAAAATAATATATATATATATATATATATATATATATATATATATATATATAATATATATATATATATATATATATATATATATATATATATATATATATATATATATATATATATATATATATATATATATATATATATATATATATATATAGAGCTTAGGCTCGTGGTGTCTTGTTTTGATAAATTACTTTAGGTTGGTAGTTTTTCTTATTATCTAAATTTTTTACATTAAATTCTTCATTGTTTCTGGCATTAATATTTGAATTACATTGCTCAAAATAATAACTCACCCTATTAATTGCAATATTGCAAGTTCTTCAACAGAGAGTCGATCTGTTGCGGCCAAGTCGCAGACCAGCCGCAAGCCGCAGCCTGTGACGTCTGTCTTGCGGATCTTATTAAGAGCTTCTTCCAGCTCTACCTGCGGCTCTTTCTCCACATTGCGGCCATACCTGTTGCGGTGTCGCCTGCGGCCGCTCCTGCGGTGGCGGCTGCCGCCATAGGTGTTGCGGTAGCCACTGTAAGTGTTTCTGTGGCCGCGGCTTCGGCTGCGCCTGCGGGAGAGTGCGGCAACACCTAGGGCGCCCAAGCCGACGGCGCCTGCGGCGGCAATGGCGGCAGCCGCAGCCGCAGCCGCGCCTCCCGCCCCGATGGTGATTCCAATACCAGACATTACCTGTTAACATTTACCGTTAATTACAACAGTTGTGTTGCATTGTGGGAACACTTGTTGTGTTACATTGTGGGAACACTTGTTGTGTTACATTGTGGGAACACTTGTTGTGTTACATTGTGGGAACACTTGTTGTGTTACATTGTAGGAACACTTGTTGTGTTACATTGTGGGAACACTTGTTGTGTTACATTGTGGGAACACTTGTTGTGTTACATTGTGGGAACACTTGTTGTGTTACATTGTGGGAACACTTGTTGTGTTACATTGTGGGAACACTTGTTGTGTTACATTGTGGGAACACTTGTTGTGTTACATTGTGGGAACACTTGTTGTGTTACATTGTAGGAACACTTGTTGTGTTACATTGTGGGAACACTTGTTGTGTTACATTGTGGGAACACTTGTTGTGTTACATTGTGGGAACACTTGTTGTGTTACATTGTGGGAACACTTGTTGTGTTACATTGTGGGAACACTTGTTGTGTTACATTGTGGGAACACTTGTTGTGTTACATTGTGGGAACACTTGTTACATTGTGGGAACACTTGTTGTGTTACATTGTGGGAACACTTGTTGTGTTACATTGTGGGAACACTTGTGTTACATTGTGGGAACACTTGTGTTACATTGTGGGAACACTTGTGTTACATTGTGGGAACACTTGTGTTACATTGTGGGAACACTTGTGTTACATTGTGGGAACACTTGTGTTACATTGTGGGAACACTTGTTGTGTTACATTGTGGGAACACTTGTTGTGTTACATTGTGGGAACACTTGTGTTACATTGTAGGAACACTTGTTGTGTTACATTGTGGGAACACTTGTTGTGTTACATTGTGGGAACACTTGTTGTGTTACATTGTGGGAACACTTGTTGTGTTACATTGTGGGAACACTTGTTGTGTTACATTGTGGGAACACTTGTTGTGTTACATTGTGGGAACACTTGTTGTGTTACATTGTGGGAACACTTGTTGTGTTACATTGTGGGAACACTTGTTGTGTTACATTGTGGGAACACTTGTGTTACATTGTGGGAACACTTGTGTTACATTGTGGGAACACTTGTAGTCTTGTGTTACATTGTGGGAACACTTGTGTTACATTGTGGGAACACTTGTAGTCTTGTGTTACATTGTGGGAACACTTGTAGTCTTGTGTTACATTGTGGGAACACTTGTGTTACATTGTGGGAACACTTGTAGTCTTGTGTTACATTGTAGGAACACTTGTAGTCTTGTGTTACATTGTGGGAACACTTGTAGTCTTGTGTTACATTGTGGGAACACTTGTAGTCTTGTGTTACATTGTAATAACACTTGTAGTCTTGTGTTACATTGTGGGAACACTTGTAGTCTTGTGTTACATTGTAATAACACTTGTAGTCTTGTGTTACATTGTGGGAACACTTGTAGTCTTGTGTTACATTGTAGGAACACTTGTAGTCTTGTGTTACATTGTAATAACACTTGTAGTCTTGTGTTACATTGTAGGAACACTTGTAGTCTTGTGTTACATTGTAATAACACTTGTAGTCTTGTGTTACATTGTAATAACACTTGTAGTCTTGTGTTACATTGTAATAACACTTGTAGTCTTGTGTTACATTGTGGGAACACTTGTAGTCTTGTGTTACATTGTAGGAACACTTGTAGTCTTGTGTTACATTGTAATAACACTTGTAGTCTTGTGTTACATTGTGGGAACACTTGTAGTCTTGTGTTACATTGTAATAACACTTGTAGTTTTGTGTTACATTGTGGGAACACTTGTAGTCTTGTGTTACATTGTGGGAACACTTGTCTTGTGTTACATTGTAATAACACTTGTAGTCTTGTGTTACATTGTGGGAACACTTATCTTGTGTTACATTGTAATAACACTTGTAGTTTTGTGTTACATTGTGGGAACACTTGTCTTGTGTTACATTGTAATAACACTTGTAGTCTTGTGTTACATTGTGGGAACACTTGTAGTCTTGTGTTACATTGTGGGAACACTTGTCTTGTGTTACATTGTAATAACACTTGTAGTCTTGTGTTACATTGTGGGAACACTTGTCTTGTGTTACATTGTAATAACACTTGTAGTTTTGTGTTACATTGTGGGAACACTTGTCTTGTGTTACATTGTAATAACACTTGTAGTCTTGTGTTACATTGTGGGAACACTTGTAGTCTTGTGTTACATTGTGGGAACACTTGTCTTGTGTTACATTGTAATAACACTTGTAGTCTTGTGTTACATTGTGGGAACACTTGTCTTGTGTTACATTGTAATAACACTTGTAGTCTTGTGTTACATTGTGGGAACACTTGTATTGTGTTACATTGTAATAACACTTGTAGTCTTGTGTTACATTGTGGGAACACTTGTCTTGTGTTACATTGTAATAACACTTGTAGTCTTGTGTTACATTAATTTGTATATATTTAAGCTGATCAGACAAGTCTTTTTCAGGTTATCACAACTAAATCAAAATCCCTGTTAGTTCTTATATCCTGAATTTTTCCATAATGGAGTAACTGAAATTTGTCCTCATTGAACATCATCTTGTTTCCTGTGGCCCTCTGGAAGACTTCATTTTCTTGATAATTAACAATGTCCTTCATTGGATGACATCTAATATCGTCTGTTTATGTCAGATATGAGAATGAGGAAAAGAATGGGAGAAGAACATTGCACTGTGTGGATCAGAGCAGCGCTGTATAGCCCTTGTGGCTTAGCGCTTCTTTTTGATTATAATGTTTGGATCAGAGATTTTCACTGTGGCAGCCTCTGAAATGGCTGGTTACTTTTGTGTTCTATCTGTTAGGAAGTTAAATGTCTGACCATTTTTCCAGTCATTCCTTTTGTACGTATTTTGTGCTTTGCACCATGGTTGCACTTGTCGAAGGCTTCTGGAAAGTCTGTGTAAACTATATCTGCGTTTTGTTTGTCCGCCAGTGAATCCAAGACCGTGTCATAGTGATGCAATAGTTGTGAGAGGCAGGAGTGACCATCCAAGACCATGTCATAGTGATCCAGTAGTTGTGAGAGGCAGGAGCGACCATCCAAGATCATGTCATAGTGATCCAGTAGTTGTGAGAGGAAGGAGCGACCATCCAAGATCATGTCATAGTGATCCAGTAGTTGTGAGAGGCAGGAGCGACCATCCAAGACCATGTCATAGTGATCCAGTAGTTGTGAGAGGAAGGAGCGACCATCCAAGACCATGTCATAGTGATCCAGTAGTTGTGAGAGGCAGGAGCGACCATCCAAGATCATGTCATAGTGATCCAGTAGTTGTGAGAGGAAGGAGCGACCATCCAAGACCATGTCATAGTGATCCAGTAGTTGTGAGAGGAAGGAGCGACCATCCAAGATCATGTCATAGTGATCCAGTAGTTGTGAGAGGCAGGAGTGACCATCCAAGACCATGTCATAGTGATCCAGTAGTTGTGAGAGGCAGGAGCGACCATCCAAGATCATGTCATAGTGATCCAGTAGTTGTGAGAGGCAGGAGCGACCATCCAAGACCATATCATAGTGATCCAGTAGTTGTGAGAGGAAGGAGCGACCATCCAAGACCATGTCATAGTGATCCAGTAGTTGTGAGAGGCAGGAGCGACCATCCAAGATCATGTCATAGTGATCCAGTAGTTGTGAGAGGAAGGAGCGACCATCCAAGACCATGTCATAGTGATCCAGTAGTTGTGAGAGGAAGGAGCGACCATCCAAGATCATGTCATAGTGATCCAGTAGTTGTGAGAGGCAGGAGTGACCATCCAAGACCATGTCATAGTGATCCAGTAGTTGTGAGAGGCAGGAGCGACCATCCAAGATCATGTCATAGTGATCCAGTAGTTGTGAGAGGCAGGAGCGACCATCCAAGACCATATCATAGTGATCCAGTAGTTGTGAGAGGAAGGAGCGACCATCCAAGACCATGTCATAGTGATCCAGTAGTTGTGAGAGGCAGGAGCGACCATCCAAGACCATGTCATAGTGATCCAGTAGTTGTGAGAGGAAGGAGCGACCATCCAAGACCATGTCATAGTGATCCAGTAGTTGTGAGAGGCAGGAGCGACCATCCAAGACCATGTCATAGTGATCCAGTAGTTGTGAGAGGCAGGAGTGACCATCCAAGACCATGTCATAGTGATCCAGTAGTTGTGAGAGGCAGGAGCGACCATCCAAGATCATGTCATAGTGATCCAGTAGTTGTGAGAGGCAGGAGCGACCATCCAAGACCATATCATAGTGATCCAGTAGTTGTGAGAGGAAGGAGCGACCATCCAAGACCATGTCATAGTGATCCAGTAGTTGTGAGAGGCAGGAGCGACCATCCAAGACCATGTCATAGTGATCCAGTAGTTGTGAGAGGAAGGAGCGACCATCCAAGACCATGTCATAGTGATCCAGTAGTTGTGAGAGGCAGGAGCGACCATCCAAGACCATGTCATAGTGATCCAGTAGTTGTGAGAGGAAGGAGCGACCATCCAAGACCATGTCATAGTGATCCAGTAGTTGTGAGAGGCAGGAGCGACCATCCAAGACCATGTCATAGTGATCCAGTAGTTGTGAGAGGCAGGAGTGACCATCCAAGACCATGTCATGATCCAGTACTTGTGAGAGGCAGGAGTGACCATCCAAGACCATGTCATAGTGATCCAGTAGTTGTGAGAGGCAGGAGTGACCATCCAAGACCATGTCATAGTGATCCAGTACTTGTGAGAGGCAGGAGTGACCATCCAAGACCATGTCATAGTGATCCAGTAGTTGTGAGAGGCAGGAGTGACCATCCAAGACCATGTCATAGTGATCCAGTACTTGTGAGAGGCAGGAGTGACCATCCAAGACCATGTCATAGTGATCCAGTAGTTGTGAGAGGCAGGAGTGACCATCCAAGACCATGTCATAGTGATCCAGTAGTTGGGAGAGGAAGGAGCGACCATCCAAGACAATGTCATAGTGATCCAGTAGTTGTGAGAGGAAGGAGCGACCATCCAAGACCATGTCATAGTGATCCAGTAGTTGTGAAAAGCAGGAGCGACCATCCAAGACCATGTCATAGTGATCCAGTAGCTGTCAGAAGCAGGAGCGACCTGTTCTAAACCCATGCTGCCCTGGGTTGTGCAGTTGTTGGGCATCCAAGTGGCTGACGATCATGCTTCCTAAAACTCCAAAGATTTCAATAATGCAAAGCGTAAGTATTGTTTACCTATAATTCTTCGTTGTCCAGGCTCCCTCTCCAGAAAATATTTAAGGTACTTGATAGTGGTTTCTTGCAGTTCTTGATGAACATGAACCTCCAGGAGTCTGGGTCTGAGGCGGAGTGCATGGGCATGTTGTCAATGGTATTTTCGGAGGCGAGTAGAGGGTTAAGTTGGAAACTTTGAAGATGTGGGCACAGTTCTGAGTCCCGTTCTTGGAAAATTAATTTTGATTACCAAACTTCATTCTGATTAATGGTTCACCGAACTCAGAATCATACTGAGGCTTATGGTATTTAAACCCATTTCTCTTGTGAAAGTTGAATGTGGAGAAAGCACCTTCATGGTTGTTGGTATACCGCTGGTCAGAACCCTGGTGCACGCAAATCTAAAATTCAATTAGGTGCCACTGTATGCTGGCTTACGGCGAATTTATCACATAATTTCAATAGTTCATCTGTGCGAGACTGTTCATCTGTGCGAGACTGTTCATCTGTGCGAGACTGTTCATCAGTGTGAGACTGTTCATCTGTGTTGCCTTCTGGTATTATGTCTTGTCATTTGCTACATTCTGTGTAGTTTACAATGTCTTAAATTGAAACCGCCAAGTAACAAGCTACGTGGAGCCGAGGTTGGTTATCCAGGACTCCAATGGAAATAAGTCATTTTGTCTGACTTTTTTGGGTTATCCCAGGTTCTCTACACACATGCTGCTATGTATGATAATCAATGTAACTGTATATGTGTATACCTGAATAAACTTACAGACAGTAGTCAATCTTCGACAGCCGTTCCTTGAATTGTTTGGAAGTTGTATCTGGTGTCCTGTACACAAGTCCACTACCTAGATTACCACTTTGTACTTCCTAAACTCTAACTACATCACTTGTAGTGCTAAGTATTACCTATTTGTGTATTCCAGTCACAGTATTATGCCTTGTTACATTCTTGTACAAATGAGCGACTCATTTGTACACTCATTTGCACACAGAAATCACTCCCTACGAAAGTAAAAGACTGGGCAGGCGATGCAAAATGCCGCCAATAAAAAGTAGGGGCGCCATTGGTACACTAAGGGAAAACACCCTAAGTGTCCGGGGTCCAAGACTGTTCAACAGCCTCCCATCAAGCATTAGGGGAATTGCCAATAAACCCCTGGCTGCCTTCAAGAGAGAGCTGGACAGATACCTAAAGTTAGTGCCGGATCAGCCGGGCTGTGGCTCGTACGTTGGACTGCGTGCGGCCAGCAGTAACAGCCTAATTGATCAGGCCCTGATCCCCTCAAGGAAGGTTCCTTGATGTTGGTGAGGGGCTCTTGATTTAGGGAATTGGATCTGTGCTCCAGTTCCCCGAATTAAGCCTGAATGCCTTCCACATCCCCCCCCAGGCGCTGTATAATCCTCCGGGTTTAGCGCTTCCCCCTTGATTATAATAATAATAATCAGGCCCTGATCCATCGGGAGGCCTGGTCATGGACCGGGCCGCGGGGGCGTTGATCCCCGGAATAACGTCCAGGTAACCTCCAGGTAGCCCAGCCTCCTCATCTCTTGTGTGGTCTTCCTGTCGTGTCTAAGTAGTATTGACCAGCGAGTACGTGTACATGCCAGTAGTTGCATAAACTTTTTCCTAATTACAGTATACCAGGAAGTTTGAAGCCGATCGGAAGTAGTTTTCTCAGGTTATTAACGAGAATCATGGAAGCCACAGCAGCATCAGAGGTTCATTCCAGCGGAACTGGAGTTACTATTACTCCAGTAATAGTAAAGGCATCCCTTCAGGGGATAAGGTATACTTTTAGGAATACTTAATAAGGCACTCCTGGGTTACATAATATACAATATTTTTCAGTATTTCTAAGATATTAATTCTAGCGACTCACCAAGACTTACTAGACTCGTTGAAGGTTGCAGAGAGAGGTGTTGATGTGTTGATTCCGGACTAACTACAACCAGACACTCGGAAACAAGTATATATATATACTGCATTGGTTACAACACATACGAGAGTGACCTTCACTCACATTACGACAATTGTTACTACACTCGCAAGCATCGTATGGGATATAAGCATCAAGACTGGAAGATCAGTGTTATGTTTTACGTAACTGTGAAGGGTGTAACCTGCAAGTTGCACAGAAGAATGTGTGTACTCACTTAATTGTACTCGTACATTTGTGCTCGCAGGGCTCTAGTCCCGGTTCCTAGCCACGTCTTTCCGCTGGTCGTTACTGGGCTCCCTCCTGGCCGTCTAAGTCCTATCATACCTGTTATGTATGGATTCTGCCTCTACCACTTCACTCACTTGACTAAGGCTGAAGAAATACTTCCTAGTATCTTTATGAATCAGAGTTTTCAACTTCCAGCTGGGCCTTCGTGTTCCTGTGTCCCATCTCTCAAACAATCTGTCTCTATTCACCCTATCAGTTCCTCAGTATTTTGTACGTCGTTACCATGTCTTCCCCTCCCTAGTCCTTCTGTCCTCCAGTGCCATCAGGTTGAGTTCCCTCGTGGGACACCCCTTTGCAGCCTGTCCCGATCCCTTTGTAACCTTTGTCTTCGTCCGCTTGTATTCTCCTCAGTAATAAGAATGAAACCAGAACAAAATCCAGGTAGCCACTTGAAGATACCCCTTCGGGGACACAAATAAGTATTACAAAAACAATTATTTTTCTCAATTCATTGAACACGATAGTCACTGCTCTTGCCCTAAAGCACACTAGCAATACCATGATTCGAGCCTAGGTGACATCCTTGTCACATCCAAACTAGTTTTTCATGTCTTTAACCCCTCAAGGAAGGTTCCTTGATGTTGGCTGTATAGTCCTTGTGGCTTAGCGCTTCTTTTTGATTATAATAATAATAATAATGTCCTTGATGTTGGTGAGGGGCTCTTGATTTAGGGAATTGGATCAGTGCTCCAGTTCCCCGAATTAAGCCTGAATGCCTTCCACATCCCCCCCCCCCAGGCGCTGTATAATCCTCCGGGTTTAGCGCTTCCCCCTTGATTATAATAATAATAATAATAATTCATGTCTTTAAGATGGGGAGTTTGGGGCCCAGTCCCTGGGCCCATTATGTACCTCTGTAATCTGTAAATACCTTTGTAACTTGTCATGATTGTGACTAGACCTACCTGGAGTTCATTACCTTTGTAAATTGTGAGTTCATTACCTTTGTACATTGTGAATTCATTACCTCTGTAACTTGCTCAGCTATCAAAACTTTGAGGCCCAGTCCCTGGACCCATTATGTACCTCTGTAATCTTTTGACTACCGCCCACTGGATGGGTATGGGGTGCATAATAAACATATTAAACTAAACTATTCTCCTCATTTCACATCGTCTGCAAACAGAGACACCTCTGACCCTGTCTCATCCGTCACGTCATTCCCGTATACAAGAAACAGCACCGGACCTAGGACTGACCCCTGTGGAACCCCACTCGTCACATACACACATTCTGACACCTCGTCACTTACCATCACTCATTGTTTCCTTCCTGTCAGGTATTCCCTGATCCATTATAGTGCTTTTCCTGTTATTTCTGCCTACTCCTCTAGCTGTTGTATCAGTCTTGAGCAGTACTGTGCCATAAGCCTTCGAGTCCAAGAAAATACAATCTAACCATTTGTGTATGTGTGCACTCACATATTTGTGGTTGCAGGGGTAGAGTCACAGCTCCTGGCACCGCCTGTGTGTGTGTGTGTGTACTCACCGAAGTGTGTTTAAGGTTGTTGATATTTAGCCCCTGGTCCCGCCTCTTAGATCACCTTGGTCGGCCTCTTGGGGTCTTATACCTACTCTTGAAGCTGTGTATTGATTCTGCTTCCACTACCTCATCCAAGTCTTATCAACCAGCCTGAGGCTAAAGAAATACTTCCCAACATCACTGTGACTCTGCTTTGTCTTCAATTTCCATCTGTGTCACCTTGATCCAGGTCCTCTTAATTCAAACAAGCTGTCCTTATCAGTCCTATCAATTCGTGTAAAGATTTTCTACATAGTAATCATGTCTCCCTCGTCGTGCTCTCTAAGGTGGTCAGGTTCACTTCCTTTAACTTCTCGTGGTGCGAGCCTCTCAGTTCTGGTACTAGTTTGGTAGCAAATCTTTGAAAATTCTTCAGATTCTTCAGCTGGTGGACCAGGTGTAGGTTCCATACTGGTGCTGCGTACTCAATAACTAACCTATGTTATCTCTAATGGCTCACGAAGCCAGGAGAGTGTGAACCCAGTAGCGACCAATCTTGAGAGACGGGACCGGGAGCTGTGACTCGACCCCTGCAACCCTGAGTACACAGTTATCTAGGGTCATGATAAGCGTAAATAATACCACCAAAACAATTTTTAAAAGCAGCAGACCAGGGAATAAATATGTACGTATATACTTAAGCGAGTCGGTACCATGGTGGTCAACACCATGACGAACAATGGTGCCATTACCATGCATCATCTACCATCGCTAAAGTTCGTCAGTTTAGGCTTCCACTGCTTAACCATACGTCTGTGTCACACTCCCTCGGGTTCAACTCAAATTACCTCTCATTCCCCAGGGGCTTGTATGGAACGTCTTCAGTCCTTCCCCAAGAAGTAGCAGTGGTTGTAGTATTAGTAGTAGTAGCAGTTGTTGTAGTAATAGTAGTTGTAGTAATAGTAGCAGTAGTATATACGTTGCAACAGGGTGCCAGTGTGGATGTTCATAGGAGTTAAGTCAATGAAGTTGTGTACTAATATAGCCTGGAGTCTGTCTGGAATTTACATGGATTCTCCCTGGAGTCTCTTACAGAGGCTACTGTTCAAGGGGCCTGGATCCTTACCAGATCTGGTTCCTGATCAACCAGGCTACTAGTGCCCTCCGCTCGTAGATCCACTTGTCTCAAGTCGTCAGGTGTTCAGCGCACCTGAGGAGAATCTGCAGAGTGACTCTGGCACTCAGCCAGCGGCCATAGGGCTGTCCCTGTCATAGGGCTGTCCCTGTCATAGGGCTGTCCCTGTCATAGGGCTGTCCCTGTCATAGGGCTGTCCCTGTCATAGGGTTGTCCCTGTCATAGGGGTGTGAGCTGTGCCAGGTCACCACATGGAGAAGGCCTGATCCAGGACCTGTCCTGGTGAACCTGCTCGTGGACCAGCATGTGCACAACAGCCAGGCTGATTAGGAACTGTTTTAAGGAACTTATCAACATCGTTTTTGAAGACAGGTGTATGTTAGCAATTTCCCTTACCAAGAGAGTGTATTGAGGAGTCTTGGACACCTTACACGTATTGAGTTATCCATGGTGTGGCTGATAGTCACACCATACCCATGATTTACACGCTTATATCTGGTCACAGTCGTAATGAGTTATGTATACAGACACGAATTACATCACACACACATACACACAGTGTCAGAGTGGGCGCCTGTGACAAGCGGGGTCCCACAGGGGTCAGTCCTAGGACCTGTGCTGTTTTTGGCATATGTGAATGATATAACGGAAGGGATAGACTCAGAAGTGTCCTTGTTTGCAGATGATGTGAAGTTAATGAGGAGAATTAAATCGGATGAGGATCAGGCAGGATTTAAAAGACACCTGGACAGGCTACAAGCCTGGTCCAGCAACTGACTCTTTGAGTTTAACCCTGCCAAATGCTAAGTCATGAAGATCGGGGAAGGGCAAAGAAGACCACAGACAGAGTATAGTCTAGGTGGCCAAAGACTGCAAACCTCACTCAAGGAAAAATATCTTGGAGTGAGTATAACACCGAGCATATCTCCTGAGGCGCACATCAATCAGATAACTGCTGCAGCATACGGGCGCCTGGCAAACCTAAGGATAGCGTTCCGATACCTCAGTAAGGAATCGTTCAAGAAACTGTACACTGTGTACGTCAGGTCCATACTGGAGTATGCAGCACCAGTTTGGAACCCACATCTGGTCAAGCACATCAAGAAATTAGAGAAAGTGCAAAAGTTTGCAACAAGACTAGTCCCAGAGCTACGGGGATTGTCCTACGAGAAAACGTTAAGAGAAATCGGCCTGACGACGCTGGAGGCCAGGAGGGTCAGGGGAGACATGATAACGACATATAAAATACTGCACGGAATAGACAAGGTGGACAAAGACGGGATGTTCCAGAGAAGGGACACAGACGCAAGATGTCACTCGCTACGAAAGCAAAAGACTTGGCAGACGATGCACCATCCCCCCAATGAAAAGCAGGGGTGTCACTAGCACGTTAAGAGACCATACAATAAGTGTCAGGGGCCCGAGACTGTTCAACTGCCTCCCAGCACACATAAGGGGGATTACCAACAGACCCCTGGCAGTCTTCAAGCTGGCACTGGACAAGCACCTAAAGTCAGTTCCTGATCAGCCGGGCTGTGGCTCGTACGTTGGTTTGCGTGCAGCCAGCAGCAACAGCCTGGTTGATCAGGCGCTGATCCACCAGGAGGCCTGGTCACAGACCGGGCCGCGGGGGCATTGACCCCCGAAACTCTCTCCAGGTAAACTCCAGGTCACAATTGGAAGTTGAAGACTCAGATGAATCAAAGGGATGTTAGGAAGTATTTCTTCAGTCATAGAGTAGTCAGGCCGTGGAATAGCCTAGAAAGTGACGTAGTGGAGGCGGGAACCATACATAGTTTTAAGACGAGGTATGATAAAGCTCATGGAGCAGGGAGAGGACCCAGTAGCAACCAGTAAAGAGGCGGGGCCAGGAGCTATGACTCGACCTCTGCAACCACAAATAGGTGAGTATAAATAGGTAAGTACAGTGGTAATACATTATTTACAGTGGGTAAAGTCAGGGTATATTACCAGAATAGTTTGTAATATACCACTGTGGATAAAATACATATCTCAGAGAGTTGTCTCTGATTTCACTCATTTTCTCGCATTCCAGCACATAATGAGGCAAGGTGTGACAATGGTATATCTGGAAAAGATTATATATACTTATGTATGTTTCAGCTGGTGGTGAAACCTTTCCACTGGGGGATGTTGTATCTCCTGCCGAGTCTTTTGCTTTCACTGGGAGTGATTTTCGTGTGCAGATTTGGGACTAGTTCCTCTAGGACTTTCCAAGTGTATATTATCATGTATCTTTCTCGCCTGCGTTCCAGGGAATTCAAATCAAGGGACTTCAACTGTTCTTAATAATTTAGGTGCTTTATCGTACTTATGTGTGCCGTGAGAGTTCTTTATACATTCTCCAGGTTAGTGTACAGAAATATTCCAGCCTAGAGAGAACACGCGATTTGAAGAGAATTATCATGGGATTTGTGTTCCTAGTTTTGAAGGTTCTCATTATCCATTCTGTCATTTTCCTAGCTGTATGATAGACATATGGCTCCTGAATGATAGACATGTGGCTCCTGTATGATAGACATGTGGCTCCTCCTGTATGATAGACATGTGGCTGTTCCTGCATGATGGAATGACTGAAGTCAGTCTTAACTCAGTGAAGTTCAAACAGACTCAGTGTACAGGATGATATAAACATCTCAGTGTACATAAACATATCTCAGGTCCAAAACACCAACACGGATCCAAACCTGTCTAGAAAAAAATAACACTAGGAAAAGGAGATGTAAACTAGAAAGAGAGAGACGCTCCCTATACCGGCGAAGGTGAAGAATAACAGGGCGGCTAAAAGAGGACAATGTATGTGTAATATGTAGGGAGACACTGGTCAGAGTAATAGCAAACATCGAACTTAAGCTAAAGGAATCTTACAGGAGTCAAGAAATGCGAGATTTTACACTTGGAAAATACGAGAGGGGTTAGTACCAAATTTGCACACGAAAATCGCTCCTTATGACAGCAAAAAACTGGGCAGGAGATGCAACAATCCCCCCAATGAAAAGCAGAGGTGTCACTAGCACGTTAAGAGACAACACAGTAAGTGTCAGGGGACCGAGACTGTTCAACTGCCTCCCAGCATACATAAGGGGATTACCAATAGACCCCTGGCTGTCTCCAAGACCCCTGGTTGTCTTCAAGACTCCTGGCTGTCTTCAAGACTCCTGGCTGTCTTCAAGACCCCTGGCTGTCTCCAAGACCCCTGGTTGTCTTCAAGACCCCTGGCTGTCTTCAAGTCCCTGGTTGTCTTCAAGACACCTGGTTGTCTTCAAGACTTCTGGCTGTCCTCAAGACCCCTGGCTGTCTTCAAGACCCCTGGCTGTCTCCAAGACCCCTGGCTGTCTCCAAGATCCCTGACTGTCTTCAAGAAGGCACTGGACAGGCACCTAAAGTCAGTACCTGATCAGCCGGGCTGTGGTTCCTATGTCTGGTTGCATGCAGCCAACAGCAACAGCCTGGATGATCAGGCCTTGATCCATCACGAGGCCTGGTCACAGACCGGGCCACGAAGGCATTGACCCCAGAAACCCTCTCCAGGTATACCCCAGGTTTACCCCAGGTATACTCCAGGTATACCCCAGGTATAATCCAGGTATACCCTAGGTATACTCCATGCATACACCAGGTATACTCCAGGTATTCCCCAGGTATACTCCAGGTATACCCCAGGTATACTCAAGATATACCCAGGTATACTCCAGGTATACCCAGGTATACTTCATGTATACCCCAGATATGCTCCATGTATACCCCAGGTATACTCCAGGTATACCCCAGGTATACTCTAGGTATACCCCAGGTATACTCCAGGTATACCCCAGTTATGCCTCAGGTGTACTCCAGATATACTCCATGTATATTCCAGGTATACCCCCAGGTATACTGCAGATATACTACAGGTATACTCCAGATATACTACAGGTATACCGAAGGTATACTCCAGGTATACCCCCAGGTATACTCCAGGTATACCCCAGGTATACTCCAGATATACTCCATGTATATTCCACGTATACTCCAGATATACTCCAGGTATACCGAAGGTATACTCCGGGTATACCCCAGGTATACTCCAGGTATACCTCAGGTATACTCCAGGTATACTCCAGATATACTCCAGGTATACCCCCAGGTATACTCCAGATATACTCCATGTATATTCCAGGTATACTCCACATATACTCCAGGTATACCTCAGGTATACTCCAGGTATACCTCAGGTATACTCCAGATATACTCCAGGTTTACCGAAGGTATACTCCGGATATACCCCAGGTATACTCCAGGTATACCTCAGGTATACTCCAGATATACTCCAGGTATACCCCAGGTATACTCCAGGTATACCTCAGGTATACTCCAGATATACTCCAGGTATACTCCAGGTATACCTCAGGTATACTCCAGGTATACCTGAGGTATACTCCCGGTATACTCCAGATATACTCCAGGTATACCTCAGGTATACTCCAGGTATACTCCAGATATACTCCAGGTATACCCCAGGTATACTCCATATATACTCCAGGAATACCTCAGGTATACTCCAGGTATACTCCAGATATACTCCAGGTATACCTCAGGTATACCCCAGGTATACTCCAGATATACTCCAGGTATACCCCAGGTATACTCCAGATATACTCCAGGTATACCTCAGGTATACCCCAGGTATACTCCAGATATACTCCAGGTATACCTCAGGTATACTCCAGATATACTCCAGGTATACTCCAGGTATACCTCAGGTATACTCCAAATATACTCCAGGTATACCTCAGGTATACTCCAGATATACTCCAGGAATACCTCAGGTATACTCCAGGTATACCTCAGGTATACTCCAGGTATACTCCAGATATACTCCAGGTATACCCCCAGGTATACAGAATACAGGTTATAAACACCATTATATAACTCGTCTCACTTTTCTCAAGTTTAAAATTCAAGTGAGAGAAGCCACAATGACTCGACTTTTCTGCCGTAAAACCTAAGTCATGTTGGATAATACCACCACCAGGGGGAGTAACACCATTATAAACACCAGGGGGAGTAACACCATTATAAACACCAGGGGGAGTAACACCATTATAAACACCAGGGGGAGTAACACCATTATAAACACCAGGGGGAGTAACACCATTATAAACACCAGGGGGGAGAACACCATTATAAACACCAGGGGGAGTAACATCATTATAAACACCAGGGGGAGTAACACCATTATAAACACCAGGGGGAGTAACACCATTATAAACACCAGGGGGCGTAACACCATTATAAACACCAGGGGGAGTAACACCATTATAAACACCAGGGGGAGTAACACCATTATAAACACCAGGGGGAGTAACACCATTATAAACACCAGGGGGCGTAACACCATTATAAACACCAGGGGGAGTAACACCATTATAAACACCAGGGGGAGTAACACCATTATAAACACCAGGGGGAGTAACACCATTATAAACACCAGGGGGAATAACACCATTATAAACACCAGGGGGAGAACACCATTATAAACACCAGGGGGAGTAACATCATTATAAACACCAGGGGGAGAAACACCATTATAAACACCAGGGGGAGTAACACCATTATAAACACCAGGGGGAGTAACACCATTATAAACACCAGGGGGAGTAACACCATTATAAACACCAGGGGGAGTAACACCATTATAAACACCAGGGGGAGTAACACCATTATAAACACCAGGGGGAGTAACACCATTATAAACACCAGTGGGAGTAACACCATTATAAACACCAGGGGGAGTAACACCATTATAAAAACCAGGGGGAGAACACCATTATAAACACCAGGGGGAGTAACATCATTATAAACACCAGGGGGAGTAACATCATTATAAACACCAGGGGGAGTAACACCATTATAAACACCAGGGGGCGTAACACCATTATAAACACCAGGGGGAGTAACACCATTATAAACACCAGGGGGAGTAACACCATTATAAACACCAGGGGGAGTAACACCATTATAAACACCAGGGGGCGTAACACCATTATAAACACCAGGGGGAGTAACACCATTATAAACACCAGGGGGAGTAACACCATTATAAACACCAGGGGGAGTAACACCATTATAAACACCAGGGGGAATAACACCATTATAAACACCAGGGGGAGAACACCATTATAAACACCAGGGGGAGTAACATCATTATAAACACCAGGGGGAGAAACACCATTATAAACACCAGGGGGAGTAACACCATTATAAACAATAGGGGGAGTAACACCATTATAAACACCAGGGGGAGTAACACCATTATAAACACCAGGGGGAGTAACACCATTATAAACACCAGGGGGAGTAACACCATTATAAACACCAGGGGGAGTAACACCATTATAAACACCAGTGGGAGTAACACCATTATAAACACCAGGGGGAGAACACCATTATAAACACCAGGGGGAGTAACATCATTATAAACACCAGGGGGAGTAACACCATTATAAACACCAGGGGGCGTAGCACCATTATAAACACCAGGGGGAGTAACACCATTATAAACACCAAGGTGAGTAACACCATTATAAACACCAGGGGGAGTAACACCATTATAAACACCAGGGGGAGTAACACCATTATAAACACCAGGGGGAGTAACACCATTATAAACACCAGGGGGAGTAACACCATTATAAACACCAGGGGGCGTAGCACCATTATAAACACCAGGGGGAGTAACACCATTATAAACACCAGGGTAACACCATTATAAACACCAGGGGGAGTAACACCATTATAAACACCAGGGGGAGTAACACCATTATAAACACCAGGGGGCGTAGCACCATTATAAACACCAGGGGGAGTAACACCATTATAAACACCAGGGTGAGTAACACCATTATAAACACCAGGGGGAGTAACACCATTATAAACACCAGGGGGAGTAACACCATTATAAACACCAGGGGGCGTAGCACCATTATAAACACCAGGGGGAGTAACACCATTATAAACACCAGGGGGAGTAACACCATTATAAACACCGGGGGAGTAACACCATTATAAACACCAGGGGGAGTAACACCATTATAAACACCAGGGGGAGTAACACCATTATAAACACCAGGGGGAGTAACACCATTATAAACACCAGGGGGAGTAACACCATTATAAACACCAGGGGGAGTAACATCATTATAAACACCAGGGGGAGAACACCATTTTAAACACCAGGGGGAGTAACATCATTATAAACACCAGGGGGAGTAACACCATTATAAACACCAGGGGGCGTAGCACCATTATAAACACCAGAGGGAGTAACACCATTATAAACACCAAGGTGAGTAACACCATTATAAACACCAGGGGGAGTAACACCATTATAAACACCAGGGGGAGTAACACCATTATAAACACCAGGGGGAGTAACACCATTATAAACACCAGGGGGAGTAACACCATTATAAACACCAGGGTAACACCATTATAAACACCAGGGGGAGTAACACCATTATAAACACCAGGGGGAGTAACACCATTATAAACACCAGGGGGCGTAGCACCATTATAAACACCAGGGGGAGTAACACCATTATAAACACCAGGGTGAGTAACACCATTATAAACACCAGGGGGAGTAACACCATTATAAACACCAGGGGGAGTAACACCATTATAAACACCGGGGGGCGTAGCACCATTATAAACACCAGGGGGAGTAACACCATTATAAACACCAGGGGGAGTAACATCATTATAAACACCAGGGGGAGTAACACCATTATAAACACCAGGGGGAGTAACACCATTATAAACACCAGGGGGAGTAACACCATTATAAACACCAGGGGGAGTAACACCATTATAAACACCAGGGGGAGTAACACCATTATAAACACCAGGGGGAGTAACATCATTATAAACACCAGGGGGAGTAGCACCATTATAAACACCAGGGGGAGTAACACCATTATAAACACCACTGGGAGTAACACCATTATAAACACCAGGGGGAGTAACACCACTATAAACACCAGGGGGAGTAACACCATTATAAACACCAGGGGGAGTAACACCATTATAAACACCAGGGGGAGTAACACCATTATAAACACCAGGGGGAGTAAAACCATTATAAACACCAGGGGGAGTAACACCATTATAAACACCAGGGGAGTAACAACATTATAAACACCAGGGGGAGTAACATCATTATAAACACCAGGGGGAGTAACACCATTATAAACACCAGGGGGAGTAACACCTTTATAAACACCAGGGGGAGTAACACCATTATAAACACCAGGGGGAGTAGCACCATTATAAACACCAGGGGGAGTAACACCATTATAAACACCAGGGGGGTATCACCATTATTAACACCCTGGGAATAACACCATTATAAACACCAGAGGACGAGAACACCATTATAAACACCAGATGAGGATAACACCAATATAAACACCAGAGGACAGTAACACCAATATAAACACCAGAGGACAATAACACCAATATAAACACCAGAGGACAATAACACCAATATAAACACCAGAGGACAATAACACCAATATAAACACCAGAGGACGAGAACAATATAAACACCAGAGGACGAGAACACCAATATAAACACCAGAGGGGAAAAACACCAATATAAACACCAGAGGGGAAAAACACCAATATAAACACCAGAGGGGAAAAACGCCAATATAAACACCAGAGGGGAAAAACACCAATATAAACACCAGAGGGGAAAAACACCAATATAAACAACAGAAGGGAAAAACACCAATATAAACAACAGAAGGGAAAAACACCAATATAAACAACAGAAGGGAAAAACACCAATATAAACAACAGAAGGGAAAAACACCAATATAAACAACAGAAGGGAAAAACACCAATATAAACACCAGAGGGGGAAAACACCAATATAAACACCAGAGGGGAAAAACACCAATATAAACACCAGAGGGGGAAAACACCAATATAAACACCAGGATTAAAAAAAAAAACACAAATCCTGTGACAGTGTTGCTTCAGAGAAGAACAGGAGGGGGGGGGGAGTGTCCGGTTGATGACGCAAGACGCACTGTCTATCTCATGACGCAAGACGCAGGAGAGGGGGGGTGGGGGGGGTGGAATTAATCGACCCAATGACCACAGAACCTATTAGAAATGTGTTTTTTTTCGGGAGGGGAGGGGAGGGGGGACTTTCATTTGGGCCTGCAGGTGTGTGTGTTGGGGGAAGGGGGAGAGGGGGGAGGGAGAGAGGGAGGGGGGGGGATTTTGCAAAGATAGACGTTGCAGTGTTAATGGAACAAGACCGTGACTGTAATGTTATTATTAATATTAGTATTATTGTAATATCCTGACTATTGGAAGAGTTTGGTCCTGGACCAGACGCCTCACTCACTGACTATTGGAAGAGTTTGGTCCTGGACCAGACGCCTCACTCACTGACTATTGGAAGAGTTTGGTCCTGGACCAGACGCCTCACTCACTGACTATTGGAAGAGTTTGGTCCTGGACCAGACGCCTCACTCACTGACTATTGGAAGAGTTTGGTCCTGGACCAGACGCCTCACTCACTGACTATTGGAAGAGTTTGGTCCTGGACCAGACGCCTCACTCACTGACTATACCTGGAGTTTACCTGGAGAGAGTTTCGGGGGTCAACGCCCCCGCGGCCCGGTCTGTGACCAGGCCTCCTGGTGGATCAGCGCCTGATCAACCAGGCTGTTGCTGCTGGCTGCACCCAAACCAACGTACGAGCCACAGCCCGGCTGATCAGGAACTGACTATAGGTGCTTGTCCAGTGCCAGCTTGAAGACTGCCAGGGGTCTGTTGGTAATCCCCCTTATGTGTGCTGGGAGGCAGTTGAACAGTCTCGGGCCCCTGACACTTATTGTGTTGTCTCTTAACGTGCTAGTGACACCCCTGCTTTTCATTGGGGGGATGGTGCATCGTCTGCCAAGTCTTTTGCTTTCGTAGTGAGTGATTTTCGTGTGCAAGTTCGGTACTAGTCCCTCTAGGATTTTCCAGGTGTATATAATCATGTATCTCTCCCTCCTGCGTTCCAGGGAATACAGGTTTAGAAACCTCAAGCGCTCCCAGTAATTGAGGTGTTTTATCTCCGTTATGCTCGCCGTGAAAGTTCTCTGTACATTTTCTAGGTCGGCAATTTCACCTGCCTTGAAAGGTGCTGTTAGAGTGCAGCAATATTCCAGCCTAGATAGAACAAGTGACCTGAAGAGTGTCATCATGGGCTTGGCCTCCCTAGTTTTGAAGGTTCTCATTATCCATCCTGTCATTTTTCTAGCAGATGCGATTGATACAATGTTATGGTCCTTGAAGGTGAGATCCTCCGACATAATCACTCCCAGGTCTTTGACGTTGGTGTTTCGCTCTATTTCGTGGCCAGAATTTGTTTTGTACTCTGATGAAGATTTAATTTCCTCATGTTTACCATATCTGAGTAATTGAAATTTCTCATCGTTGAACTTCATATTGTTTTCTGCAGCCCACTGAAAGATTTGGTTGATGTCCGCCTGGAGCCTTGCAGTGTCTGCAATGGAAGACACTGTCATGCAGATTCGGGTGTCATCTGCAAAGGAAGACACGGTGCTGTGGCTGACATCCTTGTCTATGTCGGATATGAGGATGAGGAACAAGATGGGAGCTAGTATTGTGCCTTGTGGAACAGAGCTTTTCACCGTAGCTGCCTCGGACTTTACTCTGTTGACGACTACTCTCTGTGTTCTGTTAGTGAGGAAATTATAGATCCATCGACCGACTTTTCCTGTTATTCCTTTAGCGCGCATTTTGTGCGCTATTACGCCATGGTCACACTTGTCGAAGGCTTTTGCAAAGTCTGTATATATTACATCTGCATTCTTTTTGTCTTCTAGTGCATTTAGGACCTTGTCGTAGTGATCCAGCTATTGGAAGAGTTTGGTCGTGGACCAGACGCCTCACTCACTGACTATTGGAAGAGTTTGGTCCTGGACCAGACGCCTCACTCACTGACTATTGGAAGAGTTTGGTCCTGGACCAGACGCCTCACTCACTGACTATTGGAAGAGTTTGGTCCTGGACCAGACGCCTCACTCACTATAACATTTCTAAGTAACCCGCCAGCAAACTAGGACTGACGAGTCTGGTAAATAGAAATGAATTGGATGTGAGAGAATCTGTCCCTGAGTGTCCCCTCAGGGAAGGTTCCTTGATGTTGGTGAGGGGCTCTTGATTTAGGGAATTGGATCTGTGCTCCAGTTCCCCGAATTAAGCCTGAATGCCTTCCACATCCCTCCCCCCTCCCCCAGGCGCTGTATAATCCTCCGGGTTTAGCGCTTCCCCCTTGATTATAATATAACTTGATAAGGCTTCTGTTTCTGTTGTTTCTGTTGTTGACGTTACTGTTGTTGTTGGACAATATTGATGGTTGCTAGCAAGAGTCAGTAGTCAGTCAGTCAGAGTCTGTTACTCTTACTTAAGAGTCGTGTAAAATCATCACTCTTATGTCTTAAGATAGTTTGAATCACTCTTGTGGAGGCCGAAATGTGTCCAGTCATTTTGTGATGTTCTGACCAGAATTGTCCAGTATTTATGTCCATTTTGTGATGTTCTGACCAGAACTGTCCAGCATTTATGTCCATTTTGTGATGTTTTGACCAAAACTGTCCAGCATTTATGTACTGTTGTCTTGACTACTGTGACCACCTACTCACTGTTGTCTTGACTACTGTCACCACCTACTCACTGTTGTCTTGACTACTGTGACCACCTACTCACTGTTGTCTTGACTACTGTCACCACCTACTCACTGTTGTCTTGACTACTGTCACCACCTACTCACTGTTGTCTTGACTACTGTCACCACCTACTCACTGTTGTCTTGACTACTGTCACCACCTACTCACTGTTGTCATGGCTACTGTGACCACCTACTCACTATTGTCATGACTACTGCAACCATCTACTCACTGTTGTCTTGACTACTGTGACCACCTACTCACTGTTGCCATGACTACTGTGACCACCTACTCACTATTGTCATGACTACTGCAACCATCTACTCACTGTTGTCTTGACTACTGTGACCACCTACTCACTGTTGTTATGACTACTGTAACCACCTACTCACTGTTGTCTTGACTACTATGGCCACCTACTCACTGTTGTCTTGGCTACTGTGACCACCTACTCACTGTTGTCATGGCTACTGTGACCACCTACTCACTGTTGTCTTGACTACTGTCACCACCTACTCACTGTTGTCATGACTTCTGTAACCACCTACTCACTGTTGTCATGACTACTGTGACCACCTACTCACTGTTGTCTTGACTACTGTGACCACCTACTCACTGTTGTCTTGACTACTGTGGCCACCTACTCACTGTTGTCATGGCTACTGTGACCACCTACTCACTGTTGTCATGATTACTGTGACCACCTACTCACTGTTGTCTTGACTACTGTGGCCACCTACTCACTGTTGTCATGGCTACTGTGACCACCTACTCACTGTTGTCATGATTACTGTGACCACCTACTCACTGTTGTCTTGACTACTGTCACCACCTACTCACTGTTGTCTTGACTACTGTGGCCACCTACTCACTGTTGTCATGGCTACTGTGACCACCTACTCACTGTTGTCTGACTACTGTGACCACCTACTCACTGTTGTCTTTACTGTCACCAGCTACTCACTGTTGTCTTGACTACTGTCACCACCTACTCACTGTTGTCTTGACTACTGTGACCACCTACTCACTGTTGTCTTGACTACTGTGACCACCTACTCACTGTTGTCTTGACTACTGTGACCACCTCACTGTTGTCATGACTACTGTGACCACCTACTCACTGTTGTCTTGACTACTGTCACCACCTACTCACTGTTGTCTTGACTACTGTCACCACCTACTCACTGTTGTCTTGACTACTGTCACCACCTACTCACTGTTGTCTTGACTACTGTCACCACCTACTCACTGTTGTCTTGACTTTAGATTACTACTAACCAGAACTTTTATTTTTGTCACTTATTTAATTTCTAATTATTTTCTTGTCCTATGATGAGAATCTTACATTTCTCCACATTATTCTATCTGCCACTTCTGTCACTCCAGCATTAATATGTCAAGGCCATCTTGTGTCTCTGTCTCTCAGCATCATCGGCAGACTTGCTTATGTCGCTATTTATTCCCTCATCATTGTCGTTTATGTGGATTGTGAACAACAAGGGGCCCAACACTGGCCCCTGTGGAACACCGCTTGTCAGAAGTCTCCATTCTGTCTCTCTATTAATGCAAATTCTCTGTTCTTAATCTGTCAGCCATGCCTCGACCCAGGAGGTAA
Organism: Cherax quadricarinatus; assembly: GCF_038502225.1. Taxonomy (NCBI): domain Eukaryota; kingdom Metazoa; phylum Arthropoda; class Malacostraca; order Decapoda; family Parastacidae; genus Cherax; species Cherax quadricarinatus. The sequence continues at coordinate 7,307,595 of NC_091380.1, read as the reverse complement.
TTTATCCCGTACCATATATTGTTACTTTACCTGGAGTTACCTGGAGAGAGTTCCGGGGGTCAACGCCCCCGCAGCCCGGTCTGTGACCAGGCCTCCTGGTGGGTCAGAGCCTGATCAACCAGGCTGTTGCTGCTGGCTGCACGCAAACCAACGTACGAGCCACAGCCCGGCTGGTCAGGAAAAGACTTTAGGTGCTTGTCCAGTGCCAGCTTGAAGACTGCCAGGGGTCTGTTGGTAATCCCCCTTATGTATGCTGGGAGGCAGTTGAACAGTCTCGGGCCCCTGACACTTATTGTATGGTCTCTTAACGTGCTAGTGACACCCCTGCTTTTCATTGGGGGGATGTTGCATCGTCTGCCAAGTCTTTTGCTTTCGTAGTGAGTGATTTTCGTGTGCAAGTTCGGTACTAGTCCCTCTAGGATTTTCCAGGTGTATATAATCATGTATCTCTCCTGCCTGCATTCCAGGGAATACAGGTTTAGGAACCTCAAGCGCTCCCAGTAATTGAGGTGTTTTATCTCCGTTATGCGTGCCGTGAAAGTTCTCTGTACATTTTCTATGTCAGCAATTTCACCTGCCTTGAAATGTGCTGTTAGTGTGCAGCAATATTCCAGCCTTGATAGAACAAGTGACCTGAAGAGTGTCATCATGGGCTTGGCCTCCCTAGTTTTGAAGGTTCTCATTATCCTTCCTGTCATTTTTCTAGCAGATGTGATTGATACAATGTTATGGTCCTTGAAGGTGAGATCCTCCGACATGATCACTCCCAGGTCTTTGACGTTGGTGTTTCGCTCTATTTTGTGGCCAGAATTTGTTTTGTACTCTGATGAAGATTTAATTTCCTCATGTTTACCATATCTGAGTAATTGAAATTTCTCATCGTTGAACTTCATATTGTTTTCTGCAGCCCACTGAAAGATTCGGTTGATGTCCGCCTGGAGCCTTGCAGTGTCTGCAATGGAAGACACTGTCATGCAGATTCGGGTGTCATCTGCAAAGGAAGACACGGTGCTGTGGCTGACATCCTTGTCTATGTCGGATATGAGGATGAGGAACAAGATGGGAACGAGTACTGTGCCTTGTGGAACAGAGCTTTTCACCGTAGCTGCCTCGGACTTTACTCTGTTGACGACTACTCTCTGTGTTCTGTTAGTGAGGAAATTATAGATCCATCGACCGACTTTTCCTGTTATTCCTTTAGCACGCATTTTGTGCGCTATTACGCCATGGTCACACTTGTCGAAGGCTTTTGCAAAGTCTGTATATATTACATCTGCATTCTTTTTGTCTTCTAGTGCATTTAGGACCTTGTCGTAGTGATCCAATAGTTGAGACAGACAGGAGCGACCTGTTCTAAACCCATGTTGCCCTGGGTTGTGTAACTGATGGGTTTCTAGATGGGTGGTGATCTTGCTTCTTAGGACCCTTTCAAAGATTTTTATGATATGGGATGTTAGTGCTATTGGTCTGTAGTTCTTTGCTGTTGCTTTACTGCCCCCTTTGTGGAGTGGGGCTATGTCTGTTGTTTTTAGTAACTGTGGGACGACCCCCGTGTCCATGCTCCCTCTCCATAGGATGGAAAAGGCTCGTGATAGGGGCTTCTTGCAGTTCTTGATGAACACGGAGTTCCATGAGTCTGGCCCTGGGGCAGAGTGCATGGGCATGTCATTTATCACCTGTTCGAAGTCATTTGTAATAATAATAATAATAATAATGTTTATTTCTAGGAGTACATGATACAACTTATACAGACCATAGCTCACAACAATGACATACTGTATAGAAAGTTCCTGGTTATGTAGAGCATTTCTGGCAACTTAATTTTGTCCCCAGGATGCCACCCACACCCGTCCACTAATACCCAGGTACCTACTTCCTGCTAGGTGAACAGTGACAGCAGGTATAAGGTAACTAGCACCCAGTTTCCTACTTCCTGCTAGGTGAACACTGACAGCAGGTGTAAGGTAACTAACACCCAGGTACATACTGCTAGATGAACAGGGACAGCAGGTATCTTAAGGAAACACGTCTTAATATTTCTACCCGTACCGGGGATCGAACCATGGACCTCAGTGTATGAGGTGAGTGCGCTACCAACCTGTTGATCTTCATCAAAGGTCTTACTGAAGTTCATATACACAATATTGTATTATTAATATCAGTCTACAACCTCAAATACGTTAGTCAAAAATCGTATTAAATTCTTAGCTCAGAATAACTCTCTACAAAACCGTTCTGAAATTTATTGATCTCGAAGCATTATACTTTGAGACCGGATCCATTATTTTGAAACACCCTGTATACCTATCACGGAAGCTTTGTATTGCGTCAACAATTATTATTAATTCCACCAATTTTCACGCAGTTGTGGTTTAGTTAACTGTTCTATAATAACTAGAAGGTAAGTTCCTCTCTCCTGCTTTGTAAATGGTTACTAAATTTACCTTTTATCCGATACGATACCTGTTTGTAACGACCTGTTGAAGAGGCCAGTTAATAGTTTGTTAAGATGTTCCTTACATTCCTTAACAACCTTGAAAACAGTTCATGGCGGGGTAGTTTGTCTATCTCTTCGTCTGAGAACCATGTCTCCAGTGACTGATGTTGCGTAGTTTTTAGTTGTGTTGCGTGAGTGGCCAGTTTGTAGAGGATACAATGGGTCTTTGTCGGACTTGAATGAACATTGTTCCATCACTAGAAGGAAATGTGTCATTTCGATAATTAGTGTCAGGGGCCCAAGACTGTTCAACTGCCTCCCAGCATACATAAGGGGGATTACCAATAGACCCCTGACTGTCTTCAAGAAGGCACTGGACAAGCACCTAAAACCAGTACCTGACCAGCCGGGCTGTGGTTCGTACGTCGGTTTGCGTGCGGCCAGCAGCAACAGCCTGGTTGATCAGGCACTGACCCACCATGAGACCTGGTCACAGACCGGGCCGCGGGGGCGTTGACCCCCGGAACCTCCAGGTATACAGGTGTGTGTGTGTACCAGTCAACCTTTATGTCTGCACATAAGACGGTTTTTTGTGAGAGCCGGTAATTGTGAGACGATCCTCTCAATAACAGGAGATGGATATTGTTATCTTAACTGGTCTCCCGTGTCTCTTGCATTATGTTGGTGGTGGTGGTTCAATGAACCGTCACTGGTTCTAAGAAACCCAACGTAGTGCTGGTGGTAGTGGTTCAGTGAACCATCATTGGTTCTTAAAACCCCCAACATAATGGTAGTGGTGGTGGTGGTTCAGTGAACCATCACTGGTTCTTAAAATTGCCAACATAATGCTGTTGGTGGTGGTTCAGTGAACCATCACTGGTTCTTAAAACCTCCAACATAATGGTGTTGGTGATTCAGTGAACCATCACTGGTTCTTAAAACCCCAACATAATGGTGTTGGTGATTCAGTGAACCATCACTGGTTCTTAAAACCCCCAACATAATGGTGTTGGTGATTCAGTGAACCATCACTGGTTCTTAAAACCCCCAACATAATGGTGTTGGTGATTCAGTGAACCATCACTGGTTCTTAAAATTGCCAACATAATGTCGGTGGTGGTTCAGTGAACCATCACTGGCTCTTAAAACCACCAACATAATGGTGGTGGTGGTGGTTCAGTGAACCATCACTGGCTCTTAAAACCCCCAACATAAAGTTGGTGGTGGTTCAGTGAACCATCACTGGTTCTTAAAACCCCCAACATAATGGTGGTGGTGGTGGTTCAGTGAACCATCACTGGCTCTTAAAACCCCCAACATAAAGTTGGTGGTGGTTCAGTGAACCATCACTGGTTCTTAAAACCCCCAACATAATGGTGGTGGTGGTGGTTCAGTGAACCATCACTTAAAACCACCACCAGTGACGACAATGACGCGCAAATGTGACGTCGCGCCACAAGAGCGACGTAACAAGGCGTGGTGCGGTAACGTCGGTGACACGTGACCGAGAGTGCGGCTCCGACACCGACCTTGTTATGTTCCGCTCGCTGCTGGATATAAGGGCCCACCCGACGACAATCATTACCGGCCTAAACTATCGTGTTAAAACACCCGAATCACTATTCCGTTACCACCGTAAATCTCCATTACTTCTCGCTTCGTATAAATGTTATGTACGAATCTCTGTCAACATCCAGCTGGATTCCTCGCCAGGATTTACGTTCTCCAGATTTACACACAATAATAGTAGCAATAATAATGATAGCAATAATCACAGTCACAATAGCCAGAATGTTACGATATTCTCTGACGTTACGTTACGTTACGTTACGTTACGTTGGGAGAGAAAATAACGTTATATCTCTTCAGATAAACATTAAAAACGTTGAAATCTGGACGATTTATCCCTGGTAGTAAGAACAGTGGCTGTTTTCCTGAACTATGAGTCTAGTTCTCTGCTCCAGTTCCTTGAATCAAACCTGAATACACTCCCCCCACAGGCGATGTATAATCCTACGGGTTTGGCGCTCTCCCATGATAATTGAATGTAGTTCGGGGATTCGAACTGGTGTTTAGCATCCACTTTTATACCTCTGTACTCGGGATGTATATAATGAGAGGTGTATTTCAGTGTATATATATATATATATATATATATATATATATATATATATATATATATATATATATATATATATATATATATATATGTCGTGCCGAATATGTAAAACTTGGCAATTAGCAAGAACTCCTTTAAAATTAAGTCCTTTCTGAAATTTTCTCTTATACGTTTAAAGATATATTTTTTTATTAATGTTAATGTAAAAAAATTTAATTTTGCACCAAAAGAATCTTAGAAAACTTACCTAACCTTATTATAAAAAGAGCAATTTATTTTAGCCTAACCCAACTAAATGTATTTTAAATACGTTTACAATAATTTAGTACTAAACAAACACAATCAAATATATTTTTTTCGTTAGGTTCAGAATGATTTTGGCGAAATTATTGCATACACAAATTTTCACTTGTCCCATATGGCAAGATGAGCGTTGCTATATAAGCCAAGATCGCAAGTTCTGCCTATTCGGCACGACATATATATATATATATATATATATATATATATATATATATATATATATATATATATATATATATATATATATACACTGAGAGGTGTATTTCAGTGTATATATATACACTGAGAGTTGAGTTTAATCCACATTTAAGAGATAATTAATCTTGTCTGGTGGTGGGAAGATATAAGTTGTCTTAAACGAGGGACTGACCACCTCTAACTCCCTCTGATCTTCACCATTCTTGATATTGGACTGACGAAACCCAGGTGTTTAATTTATCAACTTACCAGTTCCTTGAACCATTTATCCAAGACACATGTTAGATGCTGGTGTAGCCGATAGGCTTCAAACTTCACTAAAGAATGAACCTTGCGAGTGAGGGTTCGATACTGTGTGGTTCGTGAACCTCTGTCCAGCAGCACACACACAAGCCGGGTTCTACAGTGGTGAGTGTTACTCGAGTTGTTTCTCAGTGCTAAACTACGTTTGTGATCCATTTTTAAGAGTGCCTTGTTCACTACATCAACGATACTACTGTACTTTGGACGCAGGAAGGAAATTACCACAACACGGTAGTTTAACGGTGATTCTCACCCCTAGAGGGGGGTTCCGGGGGTCAGCGCCCCCGCGGTCCAGTCCAGGGATAGGTAAGTAACCTGTTTTAATAGTAGACTGACTGGGGATACCCAGCAAGCTTGTGGTGTAGTAGCTGTCATCTCACAGTCAGTCTTGTGGTGTAGTAGCTGTCATCTCACTGTCAGTCTTGTGGTGTAGTAGCTGTCATCTCACTGTCAGTCTTGTGGTGTAGTAGCTGTCATCTCACTGTCAGTCTTGTGGTGTAGTAGCTGTCATCTCACTGTCAGTCTTGTGGTGTAGAAGCTGTCATCTCACTGTCCGTCTTGTGGTGTAGTAGCTGTCATCTCACTGTCAGTCTTGTGGTGTAGTAGCTGTTTACCTGGAGTTTACCTGGAGAGAGTTTCGGGGGTCAACGCCCCCGCGGCCCGGTCTGTGACCAGGCCTCCTGGTGAATCAGCCCCTGATCAACCAGGCTGTTGCTGCTGGCTGCACGCAAACCAACGTACGAGCCACAGCCCGGCTGATCAGGAACTGACTTTAGGTGCTTGTCCAGTGCCAGCTTGAAGACTGCCAGGAGTCTGTTGGTAATCCCCCTTATGTGTGCTGGGAGGCAGTTGAACAGTCTCGGGCCCCTGACACTTATTGTATGGTCTCTTAACGTGCTAGTGACACCCCTGCTTTTCATTGGGGGGATGTTGCATCGTCTGCCAAGTCTTTTGCTTTCGTAGTGAGTGATTTTTGTGTGCAAGTTCGGTACTAGTCCCTCTAGGATTTTCCAGGTGTATATAATCATGTATCTCTCCCTCCTGCGTTCCAGGGAATACAGGTTTAGGAACCTCAAGCGCTCCCAGTAATTGAGGTGTTTTATCTCCGTTATGCGCGCCGTGAAAGTTCTCTGTACATTTTCTAGGTCACCAATTTCACCTGCCTTGAAAGGTGCTGTTAGTGTGCAGCAATATTCCAGCCTAGATAGAACAAGTGACCTGAAGAGTGTCATCATGGGCTTGGCCTCCCTAGTTTTGAAGGTTCTCATTATCCATCCTGTCATTTTTCTAGCAGATGCGATTGATACAATGTTATGGTCCTTGAAGGTGAGATCCTCCGACATAATCACTCCCAGGTCATTGACGTTGGTGTTTCGCTCTATTTTGTGGCCAGAATTTGTTTTGTACTCTGATGAATTTTTAATTTCCTCGTGTTTACCATATCTGAGTAATTGAAATTTCTCATCGTTGAACTTCATATTGTTTTCTGCAGCCCACTGAAAGATTTGGTTGATGTCCGCCTGGAGCCTTGCAGTGTCTGCAATGGAAGACACTGTCATGCAGATTCGGGTGTCATCTGCAAAGGAAGACACGGTGCTGTGGCTGACATCCTTGTCTATGTCGGATATGAGGATGAAGAACAAGATGGGAGCGAGTACTGTGCCTTGTGGAACAGAGCTTTTCACCGTAGCTGCCTCGGACTTTACTCTGTTGACGACTACTCTCTGTGTTCTGTTAGTGAGGAAATTATAGATCCATCGACCGACTTTTCCTGTTATTCCTTTAGCACGCATTTTGTGCGCTATTACGCCATGGTCACACTTGTCGAAGGCTTTTGCAAAGTCTGTATATATTACATCTGCATTCTTTTTGTCATCTCACTGTCAGTCTTGTGGTGTAGAAGCTGTCATCTCACTGTCAGTCTTGTGGTGTAGTAGCTGTCATCTCACTGTCAGTCTTGTGGTGTAGTAGCTGTCATCTCACTGTCAGTCTTGTGGTGTAGAAGCTGTCATCTCACTGTCAGTCTTGTGGTGTAGTAGCTGTCATCTCACTGTCAGTCTTGTGGTGTAGAAGCTGTCATCTCACTGTCAGTCTTGTGGTGTAGTAGCTGTCATCTCACTGTCAGTCTTGTGGTGTAGTAGCTGTCATCTCACTGTCAGTCTTGTGGTGTAGAAGCTGTCATCTCACTGTCAGTCTTGTGGTGTAGTAGCTGTCATCTCACTGTCAGTCTTGTGGTGTAGTAGCTGTCATCTCACTGTCAGTCTTGTGGTGTAGAAGCTGTCATCTCACTGTCAGTCTTGTGGTGTAGAAGCTGTCATCTCACTGTCAGTCTTGTGGTGTAGTAGCTGTCATCTCACTGTCAGTCTTGTGGTGTAGAAGCTGTCATCTCACTGTCAGTCTTGTGGTGTAGAAGCTGTCATCTCACTGTCCGTCTTGTGGTGTAGTAGCTGTCATCTCACTGTCAGTCTTGTGGTGTAGAAGCTGTCATCTCACTGTCAGTCTTGTGGTGTAGAAGCTGTCATCTCACTGTCAGTCTTGTGGTGTAGTAGCTGTCATCTCACTGTCAGTCTTGTGGTGTAGTAGCTGTCATCTCACTGTCAGTCTTGTGGTGTAGAAGCTGTCATCTCACTGTCAGTCTTGTGGTGTAGAAGCTGTCATCTCACTGTCCGTCTTGTGGTGTAGTAGCTGTCATCTCACTGTCAGTCTTGTGGTGTAGAAGCTGTCATCTCACTGTCAGTCTTGTGGTGTAGAAGCTGTCATCTCACTGTCAGTCTTGTGGTGTAGTAGCTGTCTTCTCACTGCCCGTCTTGTGGTACATAAGCAATCTTCTCACTGCCCGTCTTGTACAACAGTAAGGCCGCCCACATCCCACTGGGGGAAGACCCGTGGCCTGGCTGGCAAAGTTCTCTCTTCACACACGGAGAGTCCGGGTTCGATTCCCGGTGGGGTAGCAACATTTCGACGTGTTTCCTTACACCTGTTGTCCTGTTCACCTATCAGTAATTAGGTACCTGGGTGTTAGTGGGCTGGTGTGGGTTGCATCTTGGGTGTTAGTGGACTGGTGTGGGTGGTATCCTGGGTGTTAGTGGACTGGTGTGGGTTGCATCTTGGGTGTTAGTGGACTGGTGTGGGTTGCATCTTGGGTGTTAGTGGACTGGTGTGGGTTGCATCTTGGGTGTTAGTGGACTGGTGTGGGTTGCATCTTGGGTGTTAGTGGACTGGTGTGGGTGGTATCCTGGGTGTTAGTGGACTGGTGTGGGTTGCATCGTGGGTGTTAGTGGACTGGTGTGGGTCACATCCTGGGTGTTAGTGAACTGGTGTGGGTTGCATCTTGGGTGTTAGTGGACTGGTGTGGGTTGCATCTTGGGTGTTAGTGGACTGGTGTGGGTGGTATCCTGGGTGTTAGTGGACTGGTGTGGGTTGCATCTTGGGTGTTAGTGGACTGGTGTGGGTTGCATCTTGGGTGTTAGTGGACTGGTGTGGGTTGCATCTTGGGTGTTAGTGGACTGGTGTGGGTTGCATCTTGGGTGTTAGTGGGCTGGTGTGGGTTGCATCTTGGGTGTTAGTGGACTGGTGTGGGTGGTATCCTGGGTGTTAGTGGACTGGTGTGGGTTGCATCTTGGGTGTTAGTGGACTGGTGTGGGTTGCATCGTGGGTGTTAGTGGACTGGTGTGGGTCACATCCTGGGTGTTAGTGAACTGGTGTGGGTTGCATCGTGGGTGTTAGTGGACTGGTGTGGGTTGCATCGTGGGTGTTAGTGGACTGGCGTGGGTCACATCCTGGGTGTTAGTGGACTGGTGTGGGTCACATCCTGGGTGTTAGTGGACTGGTGTGGGTTGCATCGTGGGTGTTAGTGGACTGGTGTGGGTTGCATCCTGGGCGTTAGTGGGCTGGTGTGGGTGGCATCCTGGGTGTTAGTGGACTGGTGTGGGTGGCATCCTGGGTGTTAGTGGACTGGTGTGGGTGGCATCCTGGGTGTTAGTGGACTGGTGTGGGTGGCATCCTGGGTGTTAGTGGACTGGTGTGGGTGGCATCCTGGGGGACAAGATTGAGGACCACAATGAAAATAAGCCAGACAGTCCTGGGTGGCTAACACTCCCTACCCTGGCTATCAAAACTTTGGGGTCCAGTCCCTGGACCAATTATGTATCTCTGTAATCTTTTGACTACCGCCCACAGGATGGGTATGGGGTGCATAATAAACATATTAAACTAAAACCCTGGGTTATCCTGGGTGGCTAACACTCCCTACCCTGGGTTATCCTGGGTGGCTAACACTCCCTACCCTGGGCTATCCTGGGTGGCTAACACTCCCTACCCTGGGTTATCCTGGGTGGCTAACACTCCCTACCCTGGGCTATCCTGGGTGGCTAACACTCCCTACCCTGGGTTATCCTGGGTGGCTAACACTCCCTACCCTGGGTTATCCTGGGTGGCTAACACTCCCTACCCTGGGTTATCCTGGGTGGCTAATACTCCCTACCCTGGGTTATCCTGGGTGGCTAACATTCCCTGCCATGGGTAATCCTGAGTTGCAGACACTCCCTACCCTGGGTTATCCTGGGTGGCTAACACTCCCTACCCTGGATTATCCTGGGTGGCTAACACTCCCTACCCTGGGTTATCCTGGGTGGCTAACACTCCCTACCCTGGGTTATCCTGGGTGGCTAATACTCCCTACCCTGGGTTATCCTGGGTGGCTAACACTCCCTACCCTGGGTTATCCTGGGTGGCTAACACTCCCTACCCTGGGTTATCCTGGGTGGCTAACACTCCCTACCCTGGGTTATCCTGGGTGGCTAACACTCCCTACCCTGGGTTATCCAGGGTGGCTAACACTCCCTATCCTGGGTTATCCTGGGTGGCTAACACTCCCTACCCTGGGTTATCCTGGGTGGCTAACACTCCCTACCCTGGGTTATCCTGGGTGGCTAACACTCCCTACCCTGGGTTATCCTGGGTGGCTAACACTCCCTACCCTGGGTTATCCAGGGTGGCTAACACTCCCTATCCTGGGTTATCCTGGGTGGCTAACACTCCCTACCCTGGGTTATCCTGGGTGGCTAACACTCCCTACCCTGGGTTATCCTGGGTGGCTAACACTCCCTACCCTGGGTTATCCAGGGTGGCTAACACTCCCTATCCTGGGTTATCCTGGGTGGCTAACACTCCCTACCCTGGGTTATCCTGGGTGGCTAACACTCCCTACCCTGGGTTATCCAATGTGGCTAACACTCCCTACCCTGGGTTATCCTGGGTGGCTAACACTCCCTACCCTGGGTTATCCAGGGTGGCTAACACTCCCTATCCTGGGTTATCCTGGGTGGCTAACACTCCCTATCCTGGGTTATCCAGGGTGGCTAATACTCCCTACCCTGGGTTATCCTGGGTGGCTAACACTCCCTATCCTGGGTTATCCAGGGTGGCTAACACTCCCTACCCTGGGTTATCCTGGGTGGCTAACACTCCCTATCCTGGGTTATCCAGGGTGGATAACACTCCCTACCCTGGGTTATCCTGGGTGGCTAACACTCCCTATCCTGGGTTTTCCTGATTGGCTAACACTCCCTATCCTGGGTTATCCTGGGTGGCTAACACTCCCTATCCTGGGTTATCCTGGGTGGCTAACACTCCCTACCCTGGGTTATCCTGGGTGGCTAACACTCCCTATCCTGGGTTATCCTGGGTGGCTAACACTCCCTACCCTGGGTTATCCTGGGTGGCTAACACTCCCTATCCTGGGTTATCCTGGGTGGCTAACCCTTCGGGGTTAGAAATCCAAATGAAATCTTATCTTACTGAGTATTGATTTGGGTTACCTTGGACCCAGGAAGGTCTTACATTGGGTTCTTCATCCCAGGGTTCACATCTTATGTTGTGGAGATTTTTCATGGAAAACACAAAGAATCAACTGTTTTATTCACTATCCTTAAAGGGGGAAGCATTAAACCCGTATGGATGTCGTAGTTTGGGAATGGAAGGCAACCAGGTTCAATCTCAAGGGAGGGTAGATATATCCCATTCCTCAAATTCCTTTACACTCACACCCATAATTGATGCTTTCAAAGGGGGTGGGGGACCTTGATGTTATTAAAGGGGCCCTACCTTTGATTCAGAGTCGGATCTACTATGAAAGTAATGAGGGGCCCTAATCCCTGAGGGGCCCCAATCCCTGAGGGGCCCCAGAAGCCACTTTAGTCCATATTGCTTCATAAATTTTGGGTCTATTGTATGAGAAGGGATTTTTAAAAAATAATCTAGTGTAATTCTGTTGAATTACACTATGTTGAATTACATTATATTACACTATGTTCCACAGTCAGCCCTCCTGGCCCTATATCACTCTCTTATTTACCCCTATCTCACCTATGGAATTTGTGCATGGGGCTCAACAACAAGTAACCATCTCAGACCACTAATTACCCAACAAAAGGCTGCAGTTAGAATGATAACAAATTCTCACTATAGGCAGCACACTCCACCAATATTCAATACACTAAACCTACTCACCATACAAAACATCCATACTTATTACTGCACCTATTACATACATAGAACACTTAACTCTGATATAAACCCTCCCCTCAAACATCTTGCCAACCTCAACAGAACACATGACCATAACACAAGGCACAGATCACTCTTTGATGTTCCTCGTGTCCATCTCACACTATGCAAAAACTCAATGCACATAAAAGGCCCTAAAATCTGGAATTCATTACCTGTAAATATAAAAGAAACACTACCTGTTTATAAATTCAAGTCTCTTCTCAAAGATCACTTACTCACCCAAAACCAAATAAATACTGAATAATTGTATCTCATAAATTGTATCTCATATGTTTCTCATTATTGTATCTCATAAATGTCAACCTGTGACCCAATCAAACTTTGTTACTATTTAACTTCATTACCTAACATAATACTCCATTCTACTGATTACACAGTAACACAGTAAATGACCATATGACCTGTCTTTGTAATACTCATTTGTACTAAATTGTTATCTGTTTACAATAATTTTTGTACCACTGAATATATCATTGCTTAGTTAATCTTAAGTTAATTTTAAGCTGCCCATAATGCTCTGCATACAAGGGGCTTTGACATGTTGCACTTGAAAAATTGTATTCCTTGTACTTCTCTGTATCATGTTCAAATTAATAAATAAATGTAGGTTAGCCATTGCTGCTTGTGAAGGTGACCCTATCACAGTGTCCCGTGGCTTGGTAGGTAAAGCTCTTGCTTCCCACGTTGATGTCTGGGTTCAGTTCCTGGCGAGGGTGGAAACATTGGACGTGTTTTTTTACACAGGTTGTCTATCTTCACCCATCAGTAAAATGGTTACCTGGGTGTTAGTGGACTGGTGTGGGTCACATCCTGGGTGTTAGTGGACTGATGTGGGTCACATCCTGGGTGTTAGTGGACTGGTGTGGGTCACATCCTGGGTGTTAGTGGACTGATGTGGGTCACATCCTGGGTGTTAGTGGACTGGTGTGGGTCACATCCTGGGTGTTAGTGGACTGATGTGGGTCACATCCTGGGTGTTAGTGGACTGGTGTGGGTCACATCCTGGGTGTTAGTGGACTGGTGTGGGTCACATCCTGGGTGTTAGTGGACTAGTGTGGGTCACATCCTGGGTGTTAGTGGACTGGTGTGGGTCACATCCTGGGTGTTAGTGGACTGGTGTGGGTCACATCCTGGGTGTTAGTGGACTGATGTGGGTCACATCCTGGGTGTTAGTGGACTGGTGTGGGTCACACCCTGGGTGTTAGTGGACTGGTGTGGGTCACATCCTGGGTGTTAGTGGACTGGTGTGGGTCACATCCTGGGTGTTACTGGACTGGTGTGGGTCACATCCTGGGTGTTAGTGGACTGGTGTGGGTCACATCCTGGGTGTTAGTGGACTGGTGTGGGTCACATCCTGGGTGTTAGTGGACTGGTGTGGGTCACATCCTGGGTGTTAGTGGACTGGTGTGGGTCACATCCTGGGCGTTAGTGGACTGGTGTGGGTCACATCCTGGGTGTTAGTGGACTGGTGTGGGTCACATCCTGGGTGTTAGTGGACTGGTGTGGGTCACATCCTGGGTGTTAGTGGACTGGTGTGGGTCACATCCTGGGGCAAAACTGACATAATTTGTGGGAAATGCTCAGCATAACAAGGGACTTTCTATATAGTAGTATGTCACTGATGTCAGCTATGCTTGTTCTCCTAAGACTTGTACACTTGTTCCAGCAGTGTTTCTGATATCTTCTGGTATGATGGGCTACAGTAACCTTGGGCAAGCGTTAAACCGTAAGGGTTTCATAGTTCCCCACGAACAGCAGTGAAGAACAGGTGAGGCAGTGATGGTATACCTGGAGTTTGCTTCAGGGGTCAACGCCCCCGCGACACGGTCCATGATCAGGCCTCATAGTGGATCAGGACCTGATCAACCAGGCTGTTACTGCTGGCCGCACATAAACTGATGTAGGAACACAGCCTGGCTGATCAGGTACTGACTTTATGTCTGTCCAGTACCTTCTTGAAGACAGCCAGTGCAACTAATGTGACATTTTATTGTGGCAACGTTTCACTCTCCAGGAGCTTTGTCAAGCTGTTACAAACAGTACATGGACACAGAGGGTATATATAGGCTCAGAGTGAAGTGCAATACTAGTGGTAGTAGTAGTAGTAGTGATGTAAGTTGTAGTAGTGGTAGTAGTGATGCAAGTTGTAGTAGTGGTAGTAATACAATATGGTAAAACAATTAACTTGCACATGAGTAAAAGGATATAAAAGCTATTACTTGGATAACATAAAAATTGGTTAGACAAATATTTCTATTGGAGGCTGGATTAGAGAAGGTCTCTTTCAGTGTTCATCCTCTGTAATGTGCTTGTGTAGTATTAACAGGAGAGACTATGTGATGGCAGGGTTTACTGTTTTCAGGATTCTTGCTGAGACTTCAGAGATGGTGAAGCTGCCTTTGTTTTGTTTAATTGTATTAGAAACGGTGATTAGTGATGATTCAAGGCACTTGCATCTGCAGAAATTAGTTTCTTTGATTGCAAATTGGGCGTCCCAGAATTTCATGGGATGATTGGTGGGATTTCAGTGTTGTATACAAGCTGGAAGCGATGGCGACTCTAGTGTTAACTTGTGAAAGTAGGTACTTTAGAGACATTCAGTGCAACCTGGCTGTTGGGAAGAATTATAATTTTGTTAGGAGTGGTGTTGGTGTGTGGGGAATTAATGATCTGGAGAGCGCTTTTCTTGCAGTCTTTGATGAAAAAGGAAGGAAAATGTAAATCAGTGAAGGTTTGGTGAATGTATGTACATTCCTCGTCAAGAAACTCAGGACTACAAATTCAGTATGCTCTTAGGAAAAATCCGATGATGATGCCTCTTTTGGTCTTAGTATCTTAACTGAAATAGAAGTGTGTGAGGTCATTTTTATTTGTAGGTTTCCGATAAACTTGAAATCTTAGGTTATCTACTTTGTGGATGAGGACGTCTAGAAAAGGTAGCTTGTTATATGACTCTTCTTCTAGGGTAAGCTGGATCACCGGTTCAACTGCGTTGAGCCTTGCCTGAAGATTCCATATATCAAAACGTTTGGGATTTATTACAAGAACATCGTCCACATAACATAACCAAGTGATGCTTGAGGGGATGATGTTGGCGAAGTGTTCAGACTCTGTGTTCCATGTATAAGTTGGCTAGGACGGCACTGATGGGGGACCCCATTCCCATGCCGTAGGTTTGTTTGTAGAGCTTGTTATTGAAAGAAAAACAGTTGAATCAGGTCAACAAAATCTCCGGGAGGTAGAGCTTAACATCTGTTTGTTGTGAGATAGACAAGATAGCCTTTTTCTTCATTATTTTGTTTGTTTCTATAACCTTCATGTTCAAATAGACCATAAAATCATTGCACAACAGTAAATCATGTGACGGGTGGGATCTGAACCCATGGCAAGTGAATCCTGAAAGTCACAGGCCAGTGTGTTAACCTACTGTATTAGGACTCCCTTACCACGGGGTCAAACCCCCACCTGTTCCGTGACTTGTTTGCAGTGGTGTTATTACTATTTCATGAGCCACAATAGTATAGTTAGAAGAGCCTACAAAACTTAACAGTTCCTTTAGGCCTACCTTCTCTTTCTGTTTTGCCTGGTCCTTGCTACTATATATGTACTATCTTAGGAAGTCCATTTGGTCCATGTTATACATTCCTCAAGTCTCGTATGCAGGTTCCACTCAAATCCAACCCCTCTCATTAATGAATTTACAAAAATTCAATGTATTTCAAAGAACCTAAAATCTGGAACACCCTACCTGAAAACTCTAAAACTGCAGACACATTCATCACTTTCAAAACTACAGTTAGAAAGCATCTTATCTCCCTGATCCACCCCAACAACTAACTACATGATAACCACCTGGTGGTTCACAATTACACTCACCCACTGACTATAAACCCAGAAATACTAATCTTAATCTTAAAATAATAAATGCTAACTAGTCATAAGTTTGCCTATGATACTCCAATATAGCCACTTTGTATTGTGCCAAAACAAAAGCATTCACATTGCTAAACTCACAAATTATGATGTAGTCACTTAGCGTTAATACCATAATCTGTAAGGATTTAATTTTAAGAATTAATCTAAGTCTGCCCGAAATGCCTAGCCATGCTAGGTGTCCTAGTGGCCCCCTCTGTAATTAGTATTTTATGACATGTAAACCACACAATACCCAAAACCTGTAAACCCCGCATTGTAACCCTAATTGAGAATAAACTTGAATTGAATTGAACCTATACATGTATGTATTTGAATTATTATAATCAAAACCAAATGCTAAACCCACAAGGGTCACACAGTGCTTCAGTCTATATTTGAAACTACCCAAGGTTTTAGCTTCAATGACCCTACTAGGCAAACTGTTCCACTCATCGCCTATACAGTGGACCCTCGAGTTTCGGCAGCATCGACTTTAGTGAAATCCGACTTTCGGCAAGTTTTTTCAGCAAAATTTGGCCTCGCGGTTCGTGATTAGACTCATGATTCAGTGACCGCCCTGTACCCGTCCACCCGTCACCGCGCACACAAAGCCAGTCTCCCACACCATTCACTCTCAGTGTGCCATTGTTTACTAACACGTGACCATCACCCCGCGGGTTCATACATAATAATCCATTGTTTTTTGTGATTGCAACAGCTAAATAAGTCACCATGAGCCCAAGGAAAGCTAGTGCAAGCCCTTTGGTAAAGAAAATGAGGAACACGATCGAATTCAAGAAGGAAATCATTGAAAAATATGAGAGTGGACTGCGTGTTACAGAGCTTGCCAGGATGTATGGCAAACCCTATTCAACCATCACTTCGATTGTGGCGAAAGGAAAGGAAATAAAGTGTGCTGTTGTTGCAAAAGGAGTAGATATGCTGACAAAAAGGAGATCACAAATCCTCGAAGAAGTGGAGAGGTTATTGTTGGTGTGGATTACCGAAAAACAGTTAGCAGGATATAATGTTACGCAGTCGATAATGTGTGAAAAGGCAAGGCAGTTGCATGATGATCTCGTAAAGAAAATGCCTGCAACAAGTGATGATGCTTGTGATTTTAAGGCCCGCAAAGGTTAGTTTGAGAGATTTAAGAAGCGTAGTGGCATTCACAGTGCGATAAGGCATGGTGAGGCTGCCAGTTCTGACAAAATTGCAGCTGAGAAGTTTGTACAGGAGTTTAAGGAGTGCATAGACACTGGAGAATTCAAACCCCAACAAGTGTTTAATTGTGACAAAACAGGCCTCTTTTGGAAGAAAATGCCAAAGAGGACCTTCATCACGCAGAAGGAAGCGGCACTCCCAGGACACAAGCCTATGAAAGACAGGCTAACTCTCATGTTCTGTAGTAATGCTAGTGGGGATTTAAAAGTGAAGCCTTTACTGGTGTATCACTGAAAATCCCAGAGTGTTCAAGAAAAACAGTGTTGTCAAGAGTAACTTGTGTTTGATGTGGAAGGTTAACAGTAAGGCATGGGTCACAAGGGGAATTTTCCTAGACTGGTTTAATGAAGTGTTTGGCCCCAGTGTGAAGAAATTCCCCCTGGAAAATAAATTGCCACTCAAGTGCCTCCTGGTAATGGACAATGCTCCTGCTCATCCTTCAGACTTGGAAGAGCAAATAGTGGAGGAGTTTAGTTTCATCACAGTGAAGTTCTTGCCCCTTAATACAACTCCTCTCCTCCAGCCCATGGACCAGCAGGTCATTTCAAACTTCAAAAAACTCTACACCAAAGCAGTGTTTCAAAAGTGCTTTGAAATGACCTCAGACACTGAATTGACCCTAAGAGAGTTCTGGAAAGATCACTTTAATATCCTCCATTGCATAAACCTTATAGGTAAGTCTTGGGAGGGAGTGACTTCCAGGACTTTGAACTATGCTTGGAGAAATTTGTGGCCAGAATGTGTAGAAGAGAGGGATTTTGAAGGGTTTGTGGCTGACCCTAAGGAGCCTATGGAAGTTGTGCAAACTATTGTGGCATTGGGGATGTCCCTGGGGTCGGAGGTGAGTGGTGAGGATGTGGAAGAGTTGGTGGATGACCACAGGGAAGAGCTTACCACTGAAGAGCTGCAAGAGCTTCATCTGCAACAGCAACAGATCACAGCTCAGGAAACTGCTGCAGAGGAGGAGGAAGAGAGATGGAGGAAGGTGCCTTCTTCAAAGATTAAGAACATTTGTGGAAAGTGGACTGAAGTGCAAACATTTATGGATGAACTTCATCCTAACAGAGCTGTTGCAGGCCGTATTGGCAACATGTACAATGACAGTGTTGTGTCCCACTTCAGACAAATCTTAAAGAAACGCCAGAAACAGAGCTCTCTGGACAGATATTTTGTGCGACAGGGTTCCAGTGACTCTCAAGTTGTTCCCAGTGTGTGTCTTTAAAAAACAAAGAAGGAAAGTAACCCCAGATAAGGACTTCATACCTGAAGTCCTAATGGAAGGATATTCTCCCTCCAAACAATAGTGTACACCTTCCTCCTATCCCCTCCTCCCGTCTTCCATCCACCCAGAAGTCTTCAGTAAAGGTAAGTGTAATGTTATTATTTTTTATATGCATGTACAGGTCTCCCTCAACATTCACATTTTCAACTTTCACGGGCTTCACACATTCGCGAATTCCCAACCGCCAAATTCCCAGCCGCCAAATCATATTTAAGTTTCCCGCCACCTGCGAGTCCCTACTACCCTCCCTCCGACCCCCACAACTGGCAGCCAGCCCTCCCACCACTGTGTGGTGAGTGTTTTGTTTGTTCATTATTTGCTATTAAACTACAGAATAAATAATGTAAACCCATTCATGACTGCATATTGGAATGGCTATTCAGACAGGTATTAGACGGTGACATCATGTGTTTACTCTTGAACACTGCAAAGAATTAAACATTTCTGCTACAGCTAATAATAACAATAGTAATAGTAATAATAATAATAATAAATACGATATAATTGAAGAAGGAAATTGTACAAAAATACGAGGGAGTGGTTGACACATCGTCAGTGTGACTTTGTTTATGCTGGAGTGAACATTAGTCTCCCTGCTCTTCCTAACATTTCACAATAATTCATTGTGTTTGGTGCTTGTAGATTGAGTGTGACTGGAGTGGTAGAGGCAGTGATTGAGGCAATGGTATTTAATAACATGTTAATAATAATATATGTTATTAATAATATGTACTATTATTATTTATAACATATATGTTATTAAATACATACATGTTAATAATAATACATGTTATTAATAATAACATGTACTATTATTATTTATAACATATATGTTATTAAATACCACTGCCTCAACTGCTGATTTATTGTGAAATGTTTGGAAGAGCATAAACAAAGTCACACTGACAATGTGTCAACCACTCCCTCGTATTTTTGTACAATTTCCTTCTTCAATTATATCGTATTTATTATTATTATTATTATTATTATTATTACTATTATTATTACTATTGTTATTATTAGCAATAGCAGAAATGTTCGATTCTTTGCAGTGTTCAAGAGTAAACACATGACGTCACCGTCTAATACCTGTCCGAATAGCCATTCCAATATGCAGTCATGAATGGGTTTACATTATTTATACTGTAGTTTAATAGCAAATAATAAACAAACAAAACACTCACCACACTGAGTGGTGGGAGGGCTGGCTGCCAGTTGTGGGGGTCGGAGGGAGGGTAGTAGGGACTCGCAGTGGTGGAGGCAGTGGTGGAGGCAGTGGTGGAGGCAGTGGTGGAGGCAGTGGTATTTAATAACATACATGTTATTAAATAACATACGTTATTAAAGGAAAACATGTATATAGTATTTAGTACAATTTACGACTTTTTCATGTATTTTATGATTATTCATGGTTCAACAAGTTAAGGAAGCAGTATTGTAATATATTTCCCTACAATATATTGGGGCACCAAACATTCACGGTTTTTCAACATTCACGAGGCTCTTGATCCCCTAACCCTCACGAATGTTGAGGGAGACATGTATTTTATTTCTCATTGTTTTCAGTATGTAAATCTTTATTTAATTTGAAAAAA
This sequence comes from Cherax quadricarinatus, assembly GCF_038502225.1. NCBI lineage: Eukaryota > Metazoa > Arthropoda > Malacostraca > Decapoda > Parastacidae > Cherax > Cherax quadricarinatus. The sequence goes on along the minus strand of NC_091380.1, from coordinate 7,287,649 downwards.
AAAATATTTTATTTTAATATTTTTGAGTGTCTGGAATGGATTAATTTTATTTCTATTATTTCTTTTAGGGAAAATGGTTTCGCCATTCGGCAATTTCGACTTTCGGCAGGCTTTCTGGAACAGATTAATCATGAAACTCGGGGGTCCACTTTATTTCCAAACCAATACTTTGCTGTTATATGTCTTTCTGATATGAGAAAGAGATTATTAGGAAGAACACCACACATTGAGGTACAAAACTTCCCACAGTAGAGGCCTCTGATTTTATTTACTATTTAAGTTCAATCTATTAGAAATTTGAAGATCCATCGACCTCTTTTTTTTTTTTTTTTTTTTAATTTTTGTATTTCTCTTACATGTTCTATACGTACAGTAGAACCTCAGTATCCAGTGATTCGGTATCTGCAGCTTCAGTTATCCATGGTTTACTGTGGCCCAAAAATGCCTCTTAATTTTGCATAATAATGGTCCCAAAGCACAAAAGTAGAGAAGCGGACAATTCTTCAGAGCCTAAGTGAAAAAGTGATAATTCCCCACTTGTGCGTAATTTATCAATTAAACTTTATAATAGGTATGTATAGGACTTATATATAGGGTTTGCTACTATCCACGGTTTCGGTATCCATGACAGGTCCTTGGAACATATTCCCCGCGGATACAGGGGTCCTACTGTATATATATATATATTTGTAGATGAATGGTTCAGAGAACCGACATGTTGATAAATTAGACACATGTGCAACTCTTGGGTATCTTTATTGAGGAAACGTTTCACCACACAGTGGCTTCATCAGTCCATACGTAGGAGAAGCTAGAAGAACAGGAGGAGAATGAGGTAATCAGTCCCTCAACCTTGAGTCGATGTGGTAAGTCCATCAATCTTCTCCTCTGATATGCCGTATTCTATTCAAGATTGATGGACTGAACACATCAACTCAAGGTTGAGGGACTGATTACCTCATTCTCCTCCTGTTCTTCAAGATTCTCCTTTGTATGGACTGATGAAGCCAATGTGTGGCGAAACGTTTCCTCAATAAAGATACCCAAGAGTTGCACATGTGTCTAATTTATCCACATATATATATATATATATATATATATATAAATATATATATATATATATACATATATTTATATATATATTTTTTTTTTTTTTTTTTTTTTTTTTTCAACAAGTCGGCCGTCTCCCACCGAGGCAGGGTGACCCAAAAAAGAAAGAAAATCCCCAAAAAGAAAATACTTTCATCATCATTCAACACTTTCACCACACTCGCACATTATCACTGTTTTTGCAGAGGTGCTCAGAATACAACAGTCTAGAAGCATACACATATGAAGATACACAACATATCCCTCCAAACTGCCAATATCCCAAAACCCCTCCTTTAAAGTGCAGGCATTGTACTTCCCATTTCCAGGACTCAAGTCCGACTATATGAAAATAACCGGTTTCCCTGAATCCCTTCACTAAATATTACCCTGCTCACACTCCAACAGATCGTCAGGTCCCAAGTACCATTCGTCTCCATTCACTCCTATCTAACACGCTCACGCACGCTTGCTGGAAGTCCAAGCCCCTTGCCCACAAAACCTCCTTTACCCCCTCTCTCCAACCCTTTCGAGGACGACCCCTACCCCGCCTTCCTTCCCCTATAGATTTATATGCTTTCCATGTCATTCTACTTTGATCCATTCTCTCTAAATGACCAAACCACCTCAACAACCCCTCTTCTGCCCTCTGACTAATACTTTTATTAACTCCACACCTTCTCCTAATTTCCACACTCCGAATTTTCTGTAAAATATTTACACCACACATTGCCCTTAAACAGGACATCTCCACTGCCTCCAACCGTCTCCTCGCTACTGCATTTACCACCCAAGCTTCACACCCATATAAGAGTGTTGGTACTACTATACTTTCATACATTCCCTTCTTTGCCTCCATAGATAACGTTTTTTGACTCCACATATACCTCAAAGCACCACTCACCTTTTTTCCCTCATCAATTCTATGATTAACCTCATCCTTCATAAATCCATCCGCCGACACGTCAACTCCCAAGTATCTGAAAACATTCACTTCTTCCATACTCCTCCTCCCCAATTTGATATCCAATTTTTCTTTATCTAAATCATTTGACACCCTCATCACCTTACTCTTTTCTATGTTCACTTTCAACTTTCTACCTTTACACACATTCCCAAACTCATCCACTAACCTTTGCAATTTTTCTTTAGAATCTCCCATAAGCACAGTATCATCAGCAAAAAGTAACTGTGTCAATTCCCATTTTGAATTTGATTCCCCAAAATTTAATCCCACCCCTCTCCCGAACACCCTAGCATTTACTTCCTTTACAACCCCATCTATAAATATATTAAACAACCATGGTGACATTACACATCCCTGTCTAAGACCTACTTTTACCGGGAAGTAGTCTCCCTCTCTTCTACACACCCTAACCTGAGCCTCACTATCCTCATAAAAACTCTTTACAGCATTTAATAACTTACCACCTATTCCATATACTTGCAACATCTGCCACATTGCTCCTCTATCCACTCTATCATATGCCTTTTCTAAATCCATAAATGCAATAAAAACTTCCCTACCTTTATCTAAATACTGTTCACATATATGCTTCAATGTAAACACTTGATCTACACATCCCCTACCCACTCTGAAACCTCCTTGCTCATCCGCAATCCTACATTCTGTCTTACCTCTAATTCTTTCAATTATAACCCTACCATACACTTTTCCTGGTATACTCAATAAGCTTATTCCTCTATAATTTTTACAGTCTCTTTTGTCCCCTTTCCCTTTATATAAAGGGACTATACATGCTCTCCGCCAATCCCTAGGTACCTTCCCCTCTTTCATACATTTATTAAACAAAAGTACCAACCACTCCAACACTATATCCCCCCCTGCTTTTAACATTTCTGTCATGATCCCATCAGTTCCAGCTGCTTTACCCCCTTTCATTTTACGTAATGCCTCACGTACCTCCCCCACACTTACATTCTGCTCTTCTTCACTCCTAAAAGATGGTATACCTCCCTGACCAGTGCATGAAATTACTGCCTCTGTTTCTTCCTTAACATTTAAAAGTTCCTCAAAATATTCTCGCCATCTACCCAATACCTCCATCTCCCCATCTACTAACTCCCCTACTCTGTTTTTAACTGACAAATCCATATTTTCCCTTGGCTTTCTTAACTTGTTTAACTCACTCCAAAATTTTTTCTTATTTTCATTAAAATTTCTTGACAGTGCCTCTCCCACTCTATCATCTGCTCTCCTTTTGCACTCTCTCACCACTCTCTTTACCTTTCTTTTACTCTCCATATACTCTGCTCTTCTTATAACACTTCTGCTTTGTAAAAACCTCTCATAAGCTACCTTTTTCTCTTTTATCACACCCTTTACTTCATCATTCCACCAATCACTCCTCTTTCCTCCTGCGCCCACCCTCCTATAACCACAAACTTCTGCCCCACATTCTAATACTGCATTTTTAAAACTATTCCAACCCTCTTCAACCCCCCCACTACTCATCTTTGCACTAGCCCACCTTTCTGCCAATAGTCGCTTATATCTCACCCGAACTTCCTCCTCCCTTAGTTTATACACTTTCACCTCCCTCTTACTTGTTGTTGCCACCTTCCTCTTTTCCCATCTACCTCTTACTCTAACTGTAGCTACAACTAAATAATGATCCGATATATCAGTTGCCCCTCTATAAACATGTACATCCTGGAGCCTACCCATCAACCTTTTATCCACCAATACATAATCTAATAAACTACTTTCATTACGTGCTACATCATACCTTGTATATTTATTTATCCTCTTTTTCATAAAATATGTATTACTTATTACCAAATTTCTTTCTACACATAGCTCAATTAAAGGCTCCCCATTTACATTTACCCCTGGCACCCCAAATTTACCTACTACTCCCTCCATAACATTTTTACCCACTTTAGCATTGAAATCCCCAACCACCATTACTCTCACACTTGATTCAAAACTCCCCACGCATTCACTCAACATTTCCCAAAATCTCTCTCTCTCCTCTACACTTCTCTCTTCTCCAGGTGCATACACGCTTATTATAACCCACTTTTCACATCCAATCTTTATTTTACTCCACATAATCCTTGAATTTATACATTTGTAGTCCCTCTTTTCCTGCCATAGCTTATCCTTCAACATTATTGCTACTCCTTCTTTAGCTCTAACTCTATTTGAAACCCCTGACCTAATCCCATTTATTCCTCTCCACTGAAACTCTCCCACCCCCTTCAGCTTTGTTTCACTTAAAGCCAGGACATCCAGTTTCTTCTCATTCATAACATCCACAATCATCTCTTTCTTATCATCTGCACAACATCCACGCACATTCAGACTTCCCACTTTGACAATTTTCTTCTTCTTATTCTTTTTAGTAATCTTTACAGGAAAAGGGGTTACTAGCCCATTGTTCCCGGCATTTTAGTTAACTTTTACAACACGCATGGCTTACGGAGGAAAGATTATATATATATATCTATATATATATATATATATATATATATATATATATATATATTATATTATATTATGTTTTTTAAATTTTTCCTCTTAGCACTTTCCAAAGTTTCTATGAATGCTTTACTGACTCCTTTGTAGATTTTAGATTTTTGAGGATATTGTATTTATGTCCAAAGGATACTGAAGACCATTGATAATATTACTTCAAAAATATTTGACTAATATGGAGTTAGTCTGTAGTACAACTACACTGCAAGACACATCATCACTGACTCTAACGTCCAGTGAAGTGAAAGTTACATCAAACTGGGGCCAGAGATTCACATCACATTCATGAAAAATATTGATTTTGGTTATGAGTCTTCAGTCTGCTTAATGAATCACTGCATACTGTTACAGTGCTGGAGGTGGGAAGTACAGTGTCTGTACTCTGAAGGATGGGTGAGGATGTTACAGTGCTGGAGGTGGGAAGTACAGTGTCTGTACTCTGAAGGATGGGTGAGGATGTTACAGTGCTGGAGGTGGGAAGTACAGTGTCTGTACTCTGAAGGATGGGTGAGGATGTTACAGTGCTGGAGGTGGGAAGTACAGTGCCTGTACTCTGAAGGATGGGTGAGGATGTTACAGTCCTGGAGGTGGGAAGTACAGTGTCTGTACTCTGAAGGATGGGTGAGGATGTTACAGTGCTGGAGGTGGGAAGTACAGTGTCTGTACTCTGAAGGATGGGTGAGGATGTTACAGTGCTGGAGGTGGGAAGTACAGTGTCTGTACTCTGAAGGATGGGTGAGGATGTTACAGTGCTGGAGGTGGGAAGTACAGTACCTGTACTCTGAAGGATGGGTGAGGATGTTACAGTGCTGGAGGTGGGAAGTACAGTGTCTGTACTCTGAAGGATGGGTGAGGATGTTACAGTGCTGGAGGTGGGAAGTACAGTGTCTGTACTCTGAAGGATGGGTGAGGATGTTACAGTGCTGGAGGTGGGAAGTACAGTGTCTGTACTCTGAAGGATGGGTGAGGATGTTACAGTGCTGGAGGTGGGAAGTACAGTGCCTGTACTCTGAAGGATGGGTGAGGATGTTACAGTGCTGGAGGTGGGAAGTACAGTGTCTGTACTCTGAAGGATGGGTGAGGATGTTACAGTCCTGGAGGTGGGAAGTACAGTGTCTGTACTCTGAAGGATGGGTGAGGATGTTACAGTCCTGGAGGTGGGAAGTACAGTGTCTGTACTCTGAAGGATGGGTGAGGATGTTACAGTGCTGGAGGTGGGAAGTACAGTGTCTGTACTCTGAAGGATGGGTGAGGATGTTACAGTGCTGGAGGTGGGAAGTACAGTGTCTGTACTCTGAAGGATGGGTGAGGATGTTACAGTGCTGGAGGTGGGAAGTACAGTACCTGTACTCTGAAGGATGGGTGAGGATGTTACAGTGCTGGAGGTGGGAAGTACAGTACCTGTACTCTGAAGGATGGGTGAGGATGTTACAGTGCTGGAGGTGGGAAGTACAGTACCTGTACTCTGAAGGATGGGTGAGGATGTTACAGTGCTGGAGGTGGGAAGTACAGTACCTGTACTCTGAAGGATGGGTGAGGATGTTACAGTGCTGGAGGTGGGAAGTACAGTACCTGTACTCTGAAGGATGGGTGAGGATGTTACAGTGCTGGAGGTGGGAAGTACAGTGTCTGTACTCTGAAGGATGGGTGAGGATGTTACAGTGCTGGAGGTGGGAAGTACAGTGTCTGTACTCTGAAGGATGGGTGAGGATGTGTACTCTGAAGGATGGGTGAGGATGTTTCTGGAGGTGGGAAGTACAGTACCTGTACTCTGAAGGATGGGTGAGGATGTTACAGTGCTGGAGGTGGGAAGTACAGTACCTGTACTCTGAAGGATGGGTGAGGATGTTACAGTGCTGGAGGTGGGAAGTACAGTACCTGTACTCTGAAGGATGGGTGAGGATGTTACAGTGCTGGAGGTGGGAAGTACAGTACCTGCACTCTGAAGGATGGGTGAGGATGTTACAGTCCCGGAGGTGGGAAGTACAGTACCTGTACTCTGAAGGATGGGTGAGGATGTTACAGTGCTGGAGGTGGGAAGTACAGTGTCTGTACTCTGAAGGATGGGTGAGGATGTTACAGTGCTGGAGGTGGGAAGTACAGTGTCTGTACTCTGAAGGATGGGTGAGGATGTTACAGTGCTGGAGGTGGGAAGTACAGTGTCTGTACTCTGAAGGATGGGTGAGGATGTTACAGTGCTGGAGGTGGGAAGTACAGTACCTGTACTCTGAAGGATGGGTGAGGATGTTACAGTGCTGGAGGTGGGAAGTACAGTGTCTGTACTCTGAAGGATGGGTGAGGATGTTACAGTGCTGGAGGTGGGAAGTACAGTGTCTGTACTCTGAAGGATGGGTGAGGATGTTACAGTGCTGGAGGTGGGAAGTACAGTGCTGTACTCTGAAGGATGGGTGAGGATGTTACAGTGCTGGAGGTGGAAAGTACAGTTGCTGTACTCTGAAGGATGGGTGAGGATGTTACAGTGCTGGAGGTGGGAAGTACAGTACCTGTACTCTGAAGGATGGGTGAGGATGTTACAGTGCTGGAGGTGGGAAGTACAGTACCTGTACTCTGAAGGATGGGTGAGGATGTTACAGTGCTGGAGGTGGGAAGTACAGTACCTGTACTCTGAAGGATGGGTGAGGATGTTACAGTGCTGGAGGTGGGAAGTACAGTACCTGTACTCTGAAGGATGGGTGAGGATGTTACAGTCCCGGAGGTGGGAAGTACAGTACCTGTACTCTGAAGGATGGGTGAGGATGTTACAGTGCTGGAGGTGGGAAGTACAGTACCTGTACTCTGAAGGATGGGTGAGGATGTTACAGTGCTGGAGGTGGGAAGTACAGTACCTGCACTCTGAAGGATGGGTGAGGATGTTACAGTCCCGGAGGTGGGAAGTACAGTACCTGTACTCTGAAGGATGGGTGAGGATGTTACAGTGCTGGAGGTGGGAAGTACAGTGTCTGTACTCTGAAGGATGGGTGAGGATGTTACAGTGCTGGAGGTGGGAAGTACAGTGTCTGTACTCTGAAGGATGGGTGAGGATGTTACAGTGCTGGAGGTGGGAAGTACAGTGTCTGTACTCTGAAGGATGGGTGAGGATGTTACAGTGCTGGAGGTGGGAAGTACAGTACCTGTACTCTGAAGGATGGGTGAGGATGTTACAGTGCTGGAGGTGGGAAGTACAGTGTCTGTACTCTGAAGGATGGGTGAGGATGTTACAGTGCTGGAGGTGGGAAGTACAGTGTCTGTACTCTGAAGGATGGGTGAGGATGTTACAGTGCTGGAGGTGGGAAGTACAGTGTCTGTACTCTGAAGGATGGGTGAGGATGTTACAGTGCTGGAGGTGGGAAGTACAGTGTCTGTACTCTGAAGGATGGGTGAGGATGTTACAGTTCTGGAGGTGGGAAGTACAGTACCTGTACTCTGAAGGATGGGTGAGGATGTTACAGTGCTGGAGGTGGGAAGTACAGTGTCTGTACTCTGAAGGATGGGTGAGGATGTTACAGTCCTGGAGGTGGGAAGTACAGTGTCTGTACTCTGAAGGATGGGTGAGGATGTTACAGTGCTGGAGGTGGGAAGTACAGTGTCTGTACTCTGAAGGATGGGTGAGGATGTTACAGTGCTGGAGGTGGGAAGTACAGTACCTGTACTCTGAAGGATGGGTGAGGATGTTACAGTCCTGGAGGTGGGAAGTACAGTGTCTGTACTCTGAAGGATGGGTGAGGATGTTACAGTGCTGGAGGTGGGAAGTACAGTACCTGTACTCTGAAGGATGGGTGAGGATGTTACAGTGCTGGAGGTGGAGAATTATCACATTTTCACTAATGGGAGGCACTTTACGGCTTCTCTTAGGCTCTGAAGAACTGCCAACTTCTCTACTTTTGTGCTTTGGGGCCATTATTATGCAAGATGTCACCTTTGCACCATTTATAACATTTCTGGTATACAGCCTCTCCTCACTTAATGACAGACTTCCATTCCTGAGACCACGTTGTTAAACAAATTTGTCACTAAGTGAGGAGCAAACTATAATGGTAGTGAGTTTGTGTCAACCATCTTTGATATGGTTTTAATGTCAACTTTGCACAATTTATAACATTTCTGGTATATTTTTAAATGTTTATACAATAGTGTATTGTGTATTGTAATAAACAGAATAGAGGAAATCAGCTCTAATATACATTATTTTGGTATGCATACTGGTCAGAGAGCCCGTCGTAAGTCCGAGTCGTCAGTATACGAGTACATTGCTAAGTGAAATTATTGGTTTATCAAGTTGGATTATAATGTTCTATTTATTTTATTTAAACAGTACTGGACATGAAGTTTACAGACACACCACAGTACAGATTGAAAATAATTTACAGACTTTTTTATTAACACATCGGTCATTTCCCACCAAGGCAGGGTGACCTGAAAAAGAAACACTTTCATCATCATTCACTCCACCACTGTCTTGCCAGAGGCATGCCATAACACTATAGTTATAAAACTGCAACATTAACACCCCTCCTTCAGAGTGCAGACACTGTACTTCCCATCTCCAGGACCCAAGTCCAGCCTGCCAGTTTCTCTGAATCCCTTCATAGATGTTACCTTGCTTACATTCCAACAGCACATCAAATCCTAAAAACCATTTGTCTCCATTCGCTCCTATCTAACACCCTCACGCAAGCTTGCTGGAAGTCTAAGCCCCTCACACACAAAACCTTCTTTTCCCCCTCCCTCCAACCTTTCCTAGGCCAACCCCTACCCCGCCTTCCTTCCACTACAGATTTATATGCTAAGTCATTCTGTTTCATTCCATCCCCTCTAAATGTCCAGACCACCTCAACAACCCCTCCTCAGCTCTCTGGATAATACTTTTAGTAATCCCACACCTATTCCTAATTTCCAAACTACGAATTCTCTGCATAATATTCACACCACACATTGCCCTCAGACATGACATCTTGGCTACCTCCAGTCTTGTTGCAACATTCACCACCCTTGCTTTACATTCATATAAAAGCATTGGCACTACACCACCATACAGATTGAAAATAAAGAATTATGAAAATAAAATAATTTACAGATACACCACAATAAAGCTTGGAAATGAAGGAGTTCAAAGTGGATTTTTTCCCATAAATTCTAAAGTCCATTATATTGAGGTGGCATAAATCTGTCAACCACTAAATATAACATAACAAATAAGACAAACGAGTGTGAGGTTACTTATTTATTCTATCATGATTACAAACAAGTTTGGAAGTTTTCACAAGATGATGAGTAGACATGACAAAAAATCTTGAGGTGGGCATAGCAATGAATACAGCACTGACCCTTTGTAATGTCAATTTCCTTAGCTAGCCAATAACATTGATATCTGTGACAAATTCTAC